>NC_092573.1:13185302-13217113 GCF_037975245.1 Apostichopus japonicus | reverse complement strand
CCCTGGCAGGCCAAGCCCTCAGATATCAACGTGGGGGTATGATTTGTCAGTTGACAACTTCTAGCTATACTTTAGCGGACCCTAAACGTGACGGACTTAGTACTGTGTAAGATAATGGAAGGATTACTTCTGGTACGACACCTACAACAGCTATAAAATAGAAAGCTCCTGATTAAAACCCTAAGAGGGCTGCCAACCGTGACTGAAATAAACACCGTCGCGTTCTGACTTTACAGGGATGATAAAGGCCAGTCTCTTAACATTATAACATTAGCAATTCCGTTAGATTTGTACAGTTTTTCTGATCATAGAATAGTCACAATACTACGGTGGCTTAATAGGGACATAGGAAAGGAAACAAGTCTGCTCAAATCTGAAAATTTGGACTTTTTGTCTCTACTTTTGGACTTTTGTTTTTGGATCTAAATTTTGAAGGGAAAAAAAGAGGCAACGTTTGAGATAAAAAGACAACATTGTGAGATTTGGGGACACTGTTTTTCTTTCCTATGTCCTTATTAAGCCACCGTACAATGCTGACATATTGTGCACACAAAATTAAACTGCCCCGCATGCAACCATCACAGTAGTCTACTGCTGTACACATGTAAGTAAAGGTTTAGTAGCTACAGCGTGATAGTCTGACGTCTATCTTGTCCGTGCGCGCATGCAAACAGTGATACAAGAGCGCTCACAAGAATATCAGCACAAAATCAGAAGCGCGCGCTCCGAAATATTTGTCTGCATTGCATGCTGTACGTACATAATACCTCCGTGCGCGCGTGTGCGTTGATCTATATACGAGTGTTTACTATACCGTCATACACAGTGGATTTTCAATGGAAAATATTTGTTGTCATTTTGTAGGCGTTCATATCAACACGTACTGTACTGTACTGGGCAGTTCTCTCTCCATTGCAAGCAGTGTAGTCTAGACGTTGGATATATCTTGACGTCGTTCTTCGCCTTAATATAGTTGTTCGAACGACTCCAATGACGGCCCGGGGTTGCAGAGAAGAAAAGGACGACATTTGAAGACAGAGTAAACATAACGTGATTACGGTTAGTGATATTTTACATTACCCGAAGTTGTCTGAATGCATGTATGTCTGTCTGTGAAGTTAGCATATGTATAGTCTGCAACGTATACCTAGTCTAGGCCTATCAGTATATGCCTTACTTTTGACTTCAGTTTTCTGCACAACGAGAACAGTGTTACGTCATGGACATGTACCTATTGGCAACTGAGGCATTTTGACGGCACTTAATGCTTTCTGGGATCAGTGTAGAAAAGTCTGTCTGAGGAGAGTTAAAATATGTTCGGTCGGGATTGCGCCAGTAATATGTCGGTTACTTCTTGTATAGGTGCCAGACGTGGCACGAGAAGTTGAGAGCGCCACCGATGGTCATCTTCTACATATCCATTAGCGGCAGGGCTATTATTCACCATGTTACCATAGCAATGGAGCGTTAGATTCGAAACGGAGCTATTTTTAAACGAATATACAAGTCCGATGGAATTGTCGTGAACTTCATATTTGTTTTGGTCATAATACGTTAAACACAGAGCAAAAGCTAGAAATTAGATATAGATTTATTCGACAATGAGTAAAGTTTACCAGTAGAAAGTCCTAGTATGTCATAATTGAATCCTCCACGCTACTAGATTTTATTCTCGGCTATGTCTGCTGTATCCGCATTATCTGCTTTGTGTACCGTCATGAATACCGCACATTTCGATCGTTTTTAATGCACGGAGAGCTCGTGGCATTGTTTATGACGTTACCGTACCTGTTTGTATCACACTGTCTTTCAAACGCCTGCCTCAGTAAATCAGCATTTAAGAAATGTTAAGTTGTTCTAACAGGAGCATAGCTGTTTCCACACTTAACTGTTTATAATATAAAGGCTAAGTAATGACACAACATTCCCGAAGAACAAATATCATCAAGCTTGTCAGAAAAGATGTCGCGGTGGCCTTACACTGTACAAAAGAAGCATTTCTTTTTTGCAGGTACAGTTTTCGTCCTTATGAATACTTTCATTCAAATTTCCAGTGAAAGGCGACGAGCGAGACAGAAATCAAATTTACCACTCAGGTCTTAAGTTCCGAATCGGTTTCTATTGACAAGTTGTGCAAAAATTATTGCAATGACCTACTTTGTTTACGCGAAACAAAATACCAAAATAGAGACAAACACCCCCCTCCCCCTAAAAAAACAAACAAAAAAACAGACAAACAAAGCGAAACAAACTTAAAACACCATGCATAGACATGCAGATATTAACAACACCCCAAATATTAATAATAATAATAAAAAAATAAAATAAAATATTGCTTCGGCGGGGAGTCGAACCTAGGCAGACATGAGCATATATTTAACCTTGAATAAAATGCGATAACTAAGCGAGGAAAAAGACGAATAAAAAAGGCAATAATTAATTTATATAATTATATTATAAAATTGAAGACAGAAAGCTAAAATTAACAAGAGATTACGCCTCATCGAGGCCATGGTTTCACTGAACGTTGAACATCAACCCAGTCCGAATCGACGTGAGCCCTCCATTGCAAGTCAGCTAGCCCACTTCTGGCCCGAAGGCCGGACTCTAAACGTAATCTCCCGGATGCTTTTGCGAACTAAGGGAGGATACGGAATTGGGATCCTAGGCCCGTGTAAAAATTCCACCTTGGCGATGCCATTATAAACAAAGCAGTGTCTGTCATCCGATCGGCGCGATTCACACAGCCTGACAACAAACACCGACGCGCAGTGCTGTCTTCCAACCGTTCAGGCCACCACGCCAGCCTGGTGATTCTTGGGTCGAAATAATACTTAGAGTTCCAGATTGTTCCAAAACAATGTGATATGAATGCATACCATGCCCCAATTGGAGTATTGTACATTCGCACAAAAGTTTAACCGTGAAAAAAAAAAACGAAAAAAAAAAAAACGAAAAAAAAAAAACACGAAAAGATAAGTAAAGCACACAGACACACACGAGACGTAACATGACCTAACGCAATGCTTGTTATGGCATATTTCCAGTCACCACGATCGTTTTGAATGTCTTGATGTGGAAGCGCATAATTCAAAGTAGAGGTGATGTGCAAATAAGGAGGATTCAAGGAGGTGACACAGAACAGTTAAGAAATTCTGTGTTTTAATCTGGATATGTTTCTCCGTGCGAGCGGACGGTTCAGTGTGCTCAACTTGCTCCTCTTCTAGCTCAAAGTCTAAACTGCGTCATGATATAGAAATGTGCATGCACCCTGGCAGGCCAAGCCCTCAGATATCAACGTGGGGGTATGATTTGTCAGTTGACAACTTCTAGCTATACTTTAGCGGACCTAAACGTGACGGACTTAGTACTGTGTAAGATAATGGAAGGATTACTTCTGGTACGACACCTACAACAGCTATAAAATAGAAAGCTCCTGATTAAAACCCTAAGAGGGCTGCCAACCGTGACTGAAATAAACACCGTCGCGTTCTGACTTTACAGGGATGATAAAGGCCAGTCTCTTAACATTATAACATTAGCAATTCCGTTAGATTTGTACAGTTTTTCTGATCATAGAATAGTCACAATACTACGGTGGCTTAATAGGGACATAGGAAAGGAAACAAGTCTGCTCAAATCTGAAAATTTGGACTTTTTGTCTCTACTTTTGGACTTTTGTTTTTGGATCTAAATTTTGAAGGGAAAAAAAGAGGCAACGTTTGAGATAAAAAGACAACATTGTGAGATTTGGGGACACTGTTTTTCTTTCCTATGTCCTTATTAAGCCACCGTACAATGCTGACATATTGTGCACACAAAATTAAACTGCCGCATGCAACCATCACAGTAGTCTACTGCTGTACACATGTAAGTAAAGGTTTAGTAGCTACAGCGTGATAGTCTGACGTCTATCTTGTCCGTGCGCGCATGCAAACAGTGATACAAGAGCGCTCACAAGAATATCAGCACAAAATCAGAAGCGCGCGCTCCGAAATATTTGTCTGCATTGCATGCTGTACGTACATAATACCTCCGTGCGCGCGTGTGCGTTGATCTATATACGAGTGTTTACTATACCGTCATACACAGTGGATTTTCAATGGAAAATATTTGTTGTCATTTTGTAGGCGTTCATATCAACACGTACTGTACTGTACTGGGCAGTTCTCTCTCCATTGCAAGCAGTGTAGTCTAGACGTTGGATATATCTTGACGTCGTTCTTCGCCTTAATATAGTTGTTCGAACGACTCCAATGACGGCCCGGGGTTGCAGAGAAGAAAAGGACGACATTTGAAGACAGAGTAAACATAACGTGATTACGGTTAGTGATATTTTACATTACCCGAAGTTGTCTGAATGCATGTATGTCTGTCTGTGAAGTTAGCATATGTATAGTCTGCAACGTATACCTAGTCTAGGCCTATCAGTATATGCCTTACTTTTGACTTCAGTTTTCTGCACAACGAGAACAGTGTTACGTCATGGACATGTACCTATTGGCAACTGAGGCATTTTGACGGCACTTAATGCTTTCTGGGATCAGTGTAGAAAAGTCTGTCTGAGGAGAGTTAAAATATGTTCGGTCGGGATTGCGCCAGTAATATGTCGGTTACTTCTTGTATAGGTGCCAGACGTGGCACGAGAAGTTGAGAGCGCCACCGATGGTCATCTTCTACATATCCATTAGCGGCAGGGCTATTATTCACCATGTTACCATAGCAATGGAGCGTTAGATTCGAAACGGAGCTATTTTTAAACGAATATACAAGTCCGATGGAATTGTCGTGAACTTCATATTTGTTTTGGTCATAATACGTTAAACACAGAGCAAAAGCTAGAAATTAGATATAGATTTATTCGACAATGAGTAAAGTTTACCAGTAGAAAGTCCTAGTATGTCATAATTGAATCCTCCACGCTACTAGATTTTATTCTCGGCTATGTCTGCTGTATCCGCATTATCTGCTTTGTGTACCGTCATGAATACCGCACATTTCGATCGTTTTTAATGCACGGAGAGCTCGTGGCATTGTTTATGACGTTACCGTACCTGTTTGTATCACACTGTCTTTCAAACGCCTGCCTCAGTAAATCAGCATTTAAGAAATGTTAAGTTGTTCTAACAGGAGCATAGCTGTTTCCACACTTAACTGTTTATAATATAAAGGCTAAGTAATGACACAACATTCCCGAAGAACAAATATCATCAAGCTTGTCAGAAAAGATGTCGCGGTGGCCTTACACTGTACAAAAGAAGCATTTCTTTTTGCAGGTACAGTTTTCGTCCTTATGAATACTTTCATTCAAATTTCCAGTGAAAGGCGACGAGCGAGACAGAAATCAAATTTACCACTCAGGTCTTAAGTTCCGAATCGGTTTCTATTGACAAGTTGTGCAAAAATTATTGCAATGACCTACTTTGTTTACGCGAAACAAAATACCAAAATAGAGACAAACACCCCCCTCCCCCTAAAAAAACAAACAAAAAAACAGACAAACAAAGCGAAACAAACTTAAAACACCATGCATAGACATGCAGATATTAACAACACCCCAAATATTAATAATAATAATAAAAAAATAAAATAAAATATTGCTTCGGCGGGGAGTCGAACCTAGGCAGACATGAGCATATATTTAACCTTGAATAAAATGCGATAACTAAGCGAGAAAAAGACGAATAAAAAAGGCAATAATTAATTTATATAATTATATTATAAAATTGAAGACAGAAAGCTAAAATTAACAAGAGATTACGCCTCATCGAGGCCATGGTTTCACTGAACGTTGAACATCAACCCAGTCCGAATCGACGTGAGCCCTCCATTGCAAGTCAGCTAGCCCACTTCTGGCCCGAAGGCCGGACTCTAAACGTAATCTCCCGGATGCTTTTGCGAACTAAGGGAGGATACGGAATTGGGATCCTAGGCCCGTGTAAAAATTCCACCTTGGCGATGCCATTATAAACAAAGCAGTGTCTGTCATCCGATCGGCGCGATTCACACAGCCTGACAACAAACACCGACGCGCAGTGCTGTCTTCCAACCGTTCAGGCCACCACGCCAGCCTGGTGATTCTTGGGTCGAAATAATACTTAGAGTTCCAGATTGTTCCAAAACAATGTGATATGAATGCATACCATGCCCCAATTGGAGTATTGTACATTCGCACAAAAGTTTAACCGTGAAAAAAAAAAACGAAAAAAAAAAAAAACGAAAAAAAAAAAACACGAAAAGATAAGTAAAGCACACAGACACACACGAGACGTAACATGACCTAACGCAATGCTTGTTATGGCATATTTCCAGTCACCACGATCGTTTTGAATGTCTTGATGTGGAAGCGCATAATTCAAAGTAGAGGTGATGTGCAAATAAGGAGGATTCAAGGAGGTGACACAGAACAGTTAAGAAATTCTGTGTTTTAATCTGGATATGTTTCTCCGTGCGAGCGGACGGTTCAGTGTGCTCAACTTGCTCCTCTTCTAGCTCAAAGTCTAAACTGCGTCATGATATAGAAATGTGCATGCACCCTGGCAGGCCAAGCCCTCAGATATCAACGTGGGGGTATGATTTGTCAGTTGACAACTTCTAGCTATACTTTAGCGGACCCTAAACGTGACGGACTTAGTACTGTGTAAGATAATGGAAGGATTACTTCTGGTACGACACCTACAACAGCTATAAAATAGAAAGCTCCTGATTAAAACCCTAAGAGGGCTGCCAACCGTGACTGAAATAAACACCGTCGCGTTCTGACTTTACAGGGATGATAAAGGCCAGTCTCTTAACATTATAACATTAGCAATTCCGTTAGATTTGTACAGTTTTTCTGATCATAGAATAGTCACAATACTACGGTGGCTTAATAGGGACATAGGAAAGGAAACAAGTCTGCTCAAATCTGAAAATTTGGACTTTTTGTCTCTACTTTTGGACTTTTGTTTTTGGATCTAAATTTTGAAGGGAAAAAAAGAGGCAACGTTTGAGATAAAAAGACAACATTGTGAGATTTGGGGACACTGTTTTTCTTTCCTATGTCCTTATTAAGCCACCGTACAATGCTGACATATTGTGCACACAAAATTAAACTGCCGCATGCAACCATCACAGTAGTCTACTGCTGTACACATGTAAGTAAAGGTTTAGTAGCTACAGCGTGATAGTCTGACGTCTATCTTGTCCGTGCGCGCATGCAAACAGTGATACAAGAGCGCTCACAAGAATATCAGCACAAAATCAGAAGCGCGCGCTCCGAAATATTTGTCTGCATTGCATGCTGTACGTACATAATACCTCCGTGCGCGCGTGTGCGTTGATCTATATACGAGTGTTTACTATACCGTCATACACAGTGGATTTTCAATGGAAAATATTTGTTGTCATTTTGTAGGCGTTCATATCAACACGTACTGTACTGTACTGGGCAGTTCTCTCTCCATTGCAAGCAGTGTAGTCTAGACGTTGGATATATCTTGACGTCGTTCTTCGCCTTAATATAGTTGTTCGAACGACTCCAATGACGGCCCGGGGTTGCAGAGAAGAAAAGGACGACATTTGAAGACAGAGTAAACATAACGTGATTACGGTTAGTGATATTTTACATTACCCGAAGTTGTCTGAATGCATGTATGTCTGTCTGTGAAGTTAGCATATGTATAGTCTGCAACGTATACCTAGTCTAGGCCTATCAGTATATGCCTTACTTTTGACTTCAGTTTTCTGCACAACGAGAACAGTGTTACGTCATGGACATGTACCTATTGGCAACTGAGGCATTTTGACGGCACTTAATGCTTTCTGGGATCAGTGTAGAAAAGTCTGTCTGAGGAGAGTTAAAATATGTTCGGTCGGGATTGCGCCAGTAATATGTCGGTTACTTCTTGTATAGGTGCCAGACGTGGCACGAGAAGTTGAGAGCGCCACCGATGGTCATCTTCTACATATCCATTAGCGGCAGGGCTATTATTCACCATGTTACCATAGCAATGGAGCGTTAGATTCGAAACGGAGCTATTTTTAAACGAATATACAAGTCCGATGGAATTGTCGTGAACTTCATATTTGTTTTGGTCATAATACGTTAAACACAGAGCAAAAGCTAGAAATTAGATATAGATTTATTCGACAATGAGTAAAGTTTACCAGTAGAAAGTCCTAGTATGTCATAATTGAATCCTCCACGCTACTAGATTTTATTCTCGGCTATGTCTGCTGTATCCGCATTATCTGCTTTGTGTACCGTCATGAATACCGCACATTTCGATCGTTTTTAATGCACGGAGAGCTCGTGGCATTGTTTATGACGTTACCGTACCTGTTTGTATCACACTGTCTTTCAAACGCCTGCCTCAGTAAATCAGCATTTAAGAAATGTTAAGTTGTTCTAACAGGAGCATAGCTGTTTCCACACTTAACTGTTTATAATATAAAGGCTAAGTAATGACACAACATTCCCGAAGAACAAATATCATCAAGCTTGTCAGAAAAGATGTCGCGGTGGCCTTACACTGTACAAAAGAAGCATTTCTTTTTGCAGGTACAGTTTTCGTCCTTATGAATACTTTCATTCAAATTTCCAGTGAAAGGCGACGAGCGAGACAGAAATCAAATTTACCACTCAGGTCTTAAGTTCCGAATCGGTTTCTATTGACAAGTTGTGCAAAAATTATTGCAATGACCTACTTTGTTTACGCGAAACAAAATACCAAAATAGAGACAAACACCCCCCTCCCCCTAAAAAAACAAACAAAAAAACAGACAAACAAAGCGAAACAAACTTAAAACACCATGCATAGACATGCAGATATTAACAACACCCCAAATATTAATAATAATAATAAAAAAATAAAATAAAATATTGCTTCGGCGGGGAGTCGAACCTAGGCAGACATGAGCATATATTTAACCTTGAATAAAATGCGATAACTAAGCGAGAAAAAGACGAATAAAAAAGGCAATAATTAATTTATATAATTATATTATAAAATTGAAGACAGAAAGCTAAAATTAACAAGAGATTACGCCTCATCGAGGCCATGGTTTCACTGAACGTTGAACATCAACCCAGTCCGAATCGACGTGAGCCCTCCATTGCAAGTCAGCTAGCCCACTTCTGGCCCGAAGGCCGGACTCTAAACGTAATCTCCCGGATGCTTTTGCGAACTAAGGGAGGATACGGAATTGGGATCCTAGGCCCGTGTAAAAATTCCACCTTGGCGATGCCATTATAAACAAAGCAGTGTCTGTCATCCGATCGGCGCGATTCACACAGCCTGACAACAAACACCGACGCGCAGTGCTGTCTTCCAACCGTTCAGGCCACCACGCCAGCCTGGTGATTCTTGGGTCGAAATAATACTTAGAGTTCCAGATTGTTCCAAAACAATGTGATATGAATGCATACCATGCCCCAATTGGAGTATTGTACATTCGCACAAAAGTTTAACCGTGAAAAAAAAAAACGAAAAAAAAAAAAAACGAAAAAAAAAAAACACGAAAAGATAAGTAAAGCACACAGACACACACGAGACGTAACATGACCTAACGCAATGCTTGTTATGGCATATTTCCAGTCACCACGATCGTTTTGAATGTCTTGATGTGGAAGCGCATAATTCAAAGTAGAGGTGATGTGCAAATAAGGAGGATTCAAGGAGGTGACACAGAACAGTTAAGAAATTCTGTGTTTTAATCTGGATATGTTTCTCCGTGCGAGCGGACGGTTCAGTGTGCTCAACTTGCTCCTCTTCTAGCTCAAAGTCTAAACTGCGTCATGATATAGAAATGTGCATGCACCCTGGCAGGCCAAGCCCTCAGATATCAACGTGGGGGTATGATTTGTCAGTTGACAACTTCTAGCTATACTTTAGCGGACCCTAAACGTGACGGACTTAGTACTGTGTAAGATAATGGAAGGATTACTTCTGGTACGACACCTACAACAGCTATAAAATAGAAAGCTCCTGATTAAAACCCTAAGAGGGCTGCCAACCGTGACTGAAATAAACACCGTCGCGTTCTGACTTTACAGGGATGATAAAGGCCAGTCTCTTAACATTATAACATTAGCAATTCCGTTAGATTTGTACAGTTTTTCTGATCATAGAATAGTCACAATACTACGGTGGCTTAATAGGGACATAGGAAAGGAAACAAGTCTGCTCAAATCTGAAAATTTGGACTTTTTGTCTCTACTTTTGGACTTTTGTTTTTGGATCTAAATTTTGAAGGGAAAAAAAGAGGCAACGTTTGAGATAAAAAGACAACATTGTGAGATTTGGGGACACTGTTTTTCTTTCCTATGTCCTTATTAAGCCACCGTACAATGCTGACATATTGTGCACACAAAATTAAACTGCCGCATGCAACCATCACAGTAGTCTACTGCTGTACACATGTAAGTAAAGGTTTAGTAGCTACAGCGTGATAGTCTGACGTCTATCTTGTCCGTGCGCGCATGCAAACAGTGATACAAGAGCGCTCACAAGAATATCAGCACAAAATCAGAAGCGCGCGCTCCGAAATATTTGTCTGCATTGCATGCTGTACGTACATAATACCTCCGTGCGCGCGTGTGCGTTGATCTATATACGAGTGTTTACTATACCGTCATACACAGTGGATTTTCAATGGAAAATATTTGTTGTCATTTTGTAGGCGTTCATATCAACACGTACTGTACTGTACTGGGCAGTTCTCTCTCCATTGCAAGCAGTGTAGTCTAGACGTTGGATATATCTTGACGTCGTTCTTCGCCTTAATATAGTTGTTCGAACGACTCCAATGACGGCCCGGGGTTGCAGAGAAGAAAAGGACGACATTTGAAGACAGAGTAAACATAACGTGATTACGGTTAGTGATATTTTACATTACCCGAAGTTGTCTGAATGCATGTATGTCTGTCTGTGAAGTTAGCATATGTATAGTCTGCAACGTATACCTAGTCTAGGCCTATCAGTATATGCCTTACTTTTGACTTCAGTTTTCTGCACAACGAGAACAGTGTTACGTCATGGACATGTACCTATTGGCAACTGAGGCATTTTGACGGCACTTAATGCTTTCTGGGATCAGTGTAGAAAAGTCTGTCTGAGGAGAGTTAAAATATGTTCGGTCGGGATTGCGCCAGTAATATGTCGGTTACTTCTTGTATAGGTGCCAGACGTGGCACGAGAAGTTGAGAGCGCCACCGATGGTCATCTTCTACATATCCATTAGCGGCAGGGCTATTATTCACCATGTTACCATAGCAATGGAGCGTTAGATTCGAAACGGAGCTATTTTTAAACGAATATACAAGTCCGATGGAATTGTCGTGAACTTCATATTTGTTTTGGTCATAATACGTTAAACACAGAGCAAAAGCTAGAAATTAGATATAGATTTATTCGACAATGAGTAAAGTTTACCAGTAGAAAGTCCTAGTATGTCATAATTGAATCCTCCACGCTACTAGATTTTATTCTCGGCTATGTCTGCTGTATCCGCATTATCTGCTTTGTGTACCGTCATGAATACCGCACATTTCGATCGTTTTTAATGCACGGAGAGCTCGTGGCATTGTTTATGACGTTACCGTACCTGTTTGTATCACACTGTCTTTCAAACGCCTGCCTCAGTAAATCAGCATTTAAGAAATGTTAAGTTGTTCTAACAGGAGCATAGCTGTTTCCACACTTAACTGTTTATAATATAAAGGCTAAGTAATGACACAACATTCCCGAAGAACAAATATCATCAAGCTTGTCAGAAAAGATGTCGCGGTGGCCTTACACTGTACAAAAGAAGCATTTCTTTTTGCAGGTACAGTTTTCGTCCTTATGAATACTTTCATTCAAATTTCCAGTGAAAGGCGACGAGCGAGACAGAAATCAAATTTACCACTCAGGTCTTAAGTTCCGAATCGGTTTCTATTGACAAGTTGTGCAAAAATTATTGCAATGACCTACTTTGTTTACGCGAAACAAAATACCAAAATAGAGACAAACACCCCCCTCCCCCTAAAAAAACAAACAAAAAAACAGACAAACAAAGCGAAACAAACTTAAAACACCATGCATAGACATGCAGATATTAACAACACCCCAAATATTAATAATAATAATAAAAAAATAAAATAAAATATTGCTTCGGCGGGGAGTCGAACCTAGGCAGACATGAGCATATATTTAACCTTGAATAAAATGCGATAACTAAGCGAGAAAAAGACGAATAAAAAAGGCAATAATTAATTTATATAATTATATTATAAAATTGAAGACAGAAAGCTAAAATTAACAAGAGATTACGCCTCATCGAGGCCATGGTTTCACTGAACGTTGAACATCAACCCAGTCCGAATCGACGTGAGCCCTCCATTGCAAGTCAGCTAGCCCACTTCTGGCCCGAAGGCCGGACTCTAAACGTAATCTCCCGGATGCTTTTGCGAACTAAGGGAGGATACGGAATTGGGATCCTAGGCCCGTGTAAAAATTCCACCTTGGCGATGCCATTATAAACAAAGCAGTGTCTGTCATCCGATCGGCGCGATTCACACAGCCTGACAACAAACACCGACGCGCAGTGCTGTCTTCCAACCGTTCAGGCCACCACGCCAGCCTGGTGATTCTTGGGTCGAAATAATACTTAGAGTTCCAGATTGTTCCAAAACAATGTGATATGAATGCATACCATGCCCCAATTGGAGTATTGTACATTCGCACAAAAGTTTAACCGTGAAAAAAAAAAACGAAAAAAAAAAAAAACGAAAAAAAAAAAACACGAAAAGATAAGTAAAGCACACAGACACACACGAGACGTAACATGACCTAACGCAATGCTTGTTATGGCATATTTCCAGTCACCACGATCGTTTTGAATGTCTTGATGTGGAAGCGCATAATTCAAAGTAGAGGTGATGTGCAAATAAGGAGGATTCAAGGAGGTGACACAGAACAGTTAAGAAATTCTGTGTTTTAATCTGGATATGTTTCTCCGTGCGAGCGGACGGTTCAGTGTGCTCAACTTGCTCCTCTTCTAGCTCAAAGTCTAAACTGCGTCATGATATAGAAATGTGCATGCACCCTGGCAGGCCAAGCCCTCAGATATCAACGTGGGGGTATGATTTGTCAGTTGACAACTTCTAGCTATACTTTAGCGGACCCTAAACGTGACGGACTTAGTACTGTGTAAGATAATGGAAGGATTACTTCTGGTACGACACCTACAACAGCTATAAAATAGAAAGCTCCTGATTAAAACCCTAAGAGGGCTGCCAACCGTGACTGAAATAAACACCGTCGCGTTCTGACTTTACAGGGATGATAAAGGCCAGTCTCTTAACATTATAACATTAGCAATTCCGTTAGATTTGTACAGTTTTTCTGATCATAGAATAGTCACAATACTACGGTGGCTTAATAGGGACATAGGAAAGGAAACAAGTCTGCTCAAATCTGAAAATTTGGACTTTTTGTCTCTACTTTTGGACTTTTGTTTTTGGATCTAAATTTTGAAGGGAAAAAAAGAGGCAACGTTTGAGATAAAAAGACAACATTGTGAGATTTGGGGACACTGTTTTTCTTTCCTATGTCCTTATTAAGCCACCGTACAATGCTGACATATTGTGCACACAAAATTAAACTGCCGCATGCAACCATCACAGTAGTCTACTGCTGTACACATGTAAGTAAAGGTTTAGTAGCTACAGCGTGATAGTCTGACGTCTATCTTGTCCGTGCGCGCATGCAAACAGTGATACAAGAGCGCTCACAAGAATATCAGCACAAAATCAGAAGCGCGCGCTCCGAAATATTTGTCTGCATTGCATGCTGTACGTACATAATACCTCCGTGCGCGCGTGTGCGTTGATCTATATACGAGTGTTTACTATACCGTCATACACAGTGGATTTTCAATGGAAAATATTTGTTGTCATTTTGTAGGCGTTCATATCAACACGTACTGTACTGTACTGGGCAGTTCTCTCTCCATTGCAAGCAGTGTAGTCTAGACGTTGGATATATCTTGACGTCGTTCTTCGCCTTAATATAGTTGTTCGAACGACTCCAATGACGGCCCGGGGTTGCAGAGAAGAAAAGGACGACATTTGAAGACAGAGTAAACATAACGTGATTACGGTTAGTGATATTTTACATTACCCGAAGTTGTCTGAATGCATGTATGTCTGTCTGTGAAGTTAGCATATGTATAGTCTGCAACGTATACCTAGTCTAGGCCTATCAGTATATGCCTTACTTTTGACTTCAGTTTTCTGCACAACGAGAACAGTGTTACGTCATGGACATGTACCTATTGGCAACTGAGGCATTTTGACGGCACTTAATGCTTTCTGGGATCAGTGTAGAAAAGTCTGTCTGAGGAGAGTTAAAATATGTTCGGTCGGGATTGCGCCAGTAATATGTCGGTTACTTCTTGTATAGGTGCCAGACGTGGCACGAGAAGTTGAGAGCGCCACCGATGGTCATCTTCTACATATCCATTAGCGGCAGGGCTATTATTCACCATGTTACCATAGCAATGGAGCGTTAGATTCGAAACGGAGCTATTTTTAAACGAATATACAAGTCCGATGGAATTGTCGTGAACTTCATATTTGTTTTGGTCATAATACGTTAAACACAGAGCAAAAGCTAGAAATTAGATATAGATTTATTCGACAATGAGTAAAGTTTACCAGTAGAAAGTCCTAGTATGTCATAATTGAATCCTCCACGCTACTAGATTTTATTCTCGGCTATGTCTGCTGTATCCGCATTATCTGCTTTGTGTACCGTCATGAATACCGCACATTTCGATCGTTTTTAATGCACGGAGAGCTCGTGGCATTGTTTATGACGTTACCGTACCTGTTTGTATCACACTGTCTTTCAAACGCCTGCCTCAGTAAATCAGCATTTAAGAAATGTTAAGTTGTTCTAACAGGAGCATAGCTGTTTCCACACTTAACTGTTTATAATATAAAGGCTAAGTAATGACACAACATTCCCGAAGAACAAATATCATCAAGCTTGTCAGAAAAGATGTCGCGGTGGCCTTACACTGTACAAAAGAAGCATTTCTTTTTGCAGGTACAGTTTTCGTCCTTATGAATACTTTCATTCAAATTTCCAGTGAAAGGCGACGAGCGAGACAGAAATCAAATTTACCACTCAGGTCTTAAGTTCCGAATCGGTTTCTATTGACAAGTTGTGCAAAAATTATTGCAATGACCTACTTTGTTTACGCGAAACAAAATACCAAAATAGAGACAAACACCCCCCTCCCCCTAAAAAAACAAACAAAAAAACAGACAAACAAAGCGAAACAAACTTAAAACACCATGCATAGACATGCAGATATTAACAACACCCCAAATATTAATAATAATAATAAAAAAATAAAATAAAATATTGCTTCGGCGGGGAGTCGAACCTAGGCAGACATGAGCATATATTTAACCTTGAATAAAATGCGATAACTAAGCGAGAAAAAGACGAATAAAAAAGGCAATAATTAATTTATATAATTATATTATAAAATTGAAGACAGAAAGCTAAAATTAACAAGAGATTACGCCTCATCGAGGCCATGGTTTCACTGAACGTTGAACATCAACCCAGTCCGAATCGACGTGAGCCCTCCATTGCAAGTCAGCTAGCCCACTTCTGGCCCGAAGGCCGGACTCTAAACGTAATCTCCCGGATGCTTTTGCGAACTAAGGGAGGATACGGAATTGGGATCCTAGGCCCGTGTAAAAATTCCACCTTGGCGATGCCATTATAAACAAAGCAGTGTCTGTCATCCGATCGGCGCGATTCACACAGCCTGACAACAAACACCGACGCGCAGTGCTGTCTTCCAACCGTTCAGGCCACCACGCCAGCCTGGTGATTCTTGGGTCGAAATAATACTTAGAGTTCCAGATTGTTCCAAAACAATGTGATATGAATGCATACCATGCCCCAATTGGAGTATTGTACATTCGCACAAAAGTTTAACCGTGAAAAAAAAAAACGAAAAAAAAAAAAAACGAAAAAAAAAAAACACGAAAAGATAAGTAAAGCACACAGACACACACGAGACGTAACATGACCTAACGCAATGCTTGTTATGGCATATTTCCAGTCACCACGATCGTTTTGAATGTCTTGATGTGGAAGCGCATAATTCAAAGTAGAGGTGATGTGCAAATAAGGAGGATTCAAGGAGGTGACACAGAACAGTTAAGAAATTCTGTGTTTTAATCTGGATATGTTTCTCCGTGCGAGCGGACGGTTCAGTGTGCTCAACTTGCTCCTCTTCTAGCTCAAAGTCTAAACTGCGTCATGATATAGAAATGTGCATGCACCCTGGCAGGCCAAGCCCTCAGATATCAACGTGGGGGTATGATTTGTCAGTTGACAACTTCTAGCTATACTTTAGCGGACCCTAAACGTGACGGACTTAGTACTGTGTAAGATAATGGAAGGATTACTTCTGGTACGACACCTACAACAGCTATAAAATAGAAAGCTCCTGATTAAAACCCTAAGAGGGCTGCCAACCGTGACTGAAATAAACACCGTCGCGTTCTGACTTTACAGGGATGATAAAGGCCAGTCTCTTAACATTATAACATTAGCAATTCCGTTAGATTTGTACAGTTTTTCTGATCATAGAATAGTCACAATACTACGGTGGCTTAATAGGGACATAGGAAAGGAAACAAGTCTGCTCAAATCTGAAAATTTGGACTTTTTGTCTCTACTTTTGGACTTTTGTTTTTGGATCTAAATTTTGAAGGGAAAAAAAGAGGCAACGTTTGAGATAAAAAGACAACATTGTGAGATTTGGGGACACTGTTTTTCTTTCCTATGTCCTTATTAAGCCACCGTACAATGCTGACATATTGTGCACACAAAATTAAACTGCCGCATGCAACCATCACAGTAGTCTACTGCTGTACACATGTAAGTAAAGGTTTAGTAGCTACAGCGTGATAGTCTGACGTCTATCTTGTCCGTGCGCGCATGCAAACAGTGATACAAGAGCGCTCACAAGAATATCAGCACAAAATCAGAAGCGCGCGCTCCGAAATATTTGTCTGCATTGCATGCTGTACGTACATAATACCTCCGTGCGCGCGTGTGCGTTGATCTATATACGAGTGTTTACTATACCGTCATACACAGTGGATTTTCAATGGAAAATATTTGTTGTCATTTTGTAGGCGTTCATATCAACACGTACTGTACTGTACTGGGCAGTTCTCTCTCCATTGCAAGCAGTGTAGTCTAGACGTTGGATATATCTTGACGTCGTTCTTCGCCTTAATATAGTTGTTCGAACGACTCCAATGACGGCCCGGGGTTGCAGAGAAGAAAAGGACGACATTTGAAGACAGAGTAAACATAACGTGATTACGGTTAGTGATATTTTACATTACCCGAAGTTGTCTGAATGCATGTATGTCTGTCTGTGAAGTTAGCATATGTATAGTCTGCAACGTATACCTAGTCTAGGCCTATCAGTATATGCCTTACTTTTGACTTCAGTTTTCTGCACAACGAGAACAGTGTTACGTCATGGACATGTACCTATTGGCAACTGAGGCATTTTGACGGCACTTAATGCTTTCTGGGATCAGTGTAGAAAAGTCTGTCTGAGGAGAGTTAAAATATGTTCGGTCGGGATTGCGCCAGTAATATGTCGGTTACTTCTTGTATAGGTGCCAGACGTGGCACGAGAAGTTGAGAGCGCCACCGATGGTCATCTTCTACATATCCATTAGCGGCAGGGCTATTATTCACCATGTTACCATAGCAATGGAGCGTTAGATTCGAAACGGAGCTATTTTTAAACGAATATACAAGTCCGATGGAATTGTCGTGAACTTCATATTTGTTTTGGTCATAATACGTTAAACACAGAGCAAAAGCTAGAAATTAGATATAGATTTATTCGACAATGAGTAAAGTTTACCAGTAGAAAGTCCTAGTATGTCATAATTGAATCCTCCACGCTACTAGATTTTATTCTCGGCTATGTCTGCTGTATCCGCATTATCTGCTTTGTGTACCGTCATGAATACCGCACATTTCGATCGTTTTTAATGCACGGAGAGCTCGTGGCATTGTTTATGACGTTACCGTACCTGTTTGTATCACACTGTCTTTCAAACGCCTGCCTCAGTAAATCAGCATTTAAGAAATGTTAAGTTGTTCTAACAGGAGCATAGCTGTTTCCACACTTAACTGTTTATAATATAAAGGCTAAGTAATGACACAACATTCCCGAAGAACAAATATCATCAAGCTTGTCAGAAAAGATGTCGCGGTGGCCTTACACTGTACAAAAGAAGCATTTCTTTTTGCAGGTACAGTTTTCGTCCTTATGAATACTTTCATTCAAATTTCCAGTGAAAGGCGACGAGCGAGACAGAAATCAAATTTACCACTCAGGTCTTAAGTTCCGAATCGGTTTCTATTGACAAGTTGTGCAAAAATTATTGCAATGACCTACTTTGTTTACGCGAAACAAAATACCAAAATAGAGACAAACACCCCCCTCCCCCTAAAAAAACAACACAAAAAAACAGACAAACAAAGCGAAACAAACTTAAAACACCATGCATAGACATGCAGATATTAACAACACCCCAAATATTAATAATAATAATAAAAAAATAAAATAAAATATTGCTTCGGCGGGGAGTCGAACCTAGGCAGACATGAGCATATATTTAACCTTGAATAAAATGCGATAACTAAGCGAGAAAAAGACGAATAAAAAAGGCAATAATTAATTTATATAATTATATTATAAAATTGAAGACAGAAAGCTAAAATTAACAAGAGATTACGCCTCATCGAGGCCATGGTTTCACTGAACGTTGAACATCAACCCAGTCCGAATCGACGTGAGCCCTCCATTGCAAGTCAGCTAGCCCACTTCTGGCCCGAAGGCCGGACTCTAAACGTAATCTCCCGGATGCTTTTGCGAACTAAGGGAGGATACGGAATTGGGATCCTAGGCCCGTGTAAAAATTCCACCTTGGCGATGCCATTATAAACAAAGCAGTGTCTGTCATCCGATCGGCGCGATTCACACAGCCTGACAACAAACACCGACGCGCAGTGCTGTCTTCCAACCGTTCAGGCCACCACGCCAGCCTGGTGATTCTTGGGTCGAAATAATACTTAGAGTTCCAGATTGTTCCAAAACAATGTGATATGAATGCATACCATGCCCCAATTGGAGTATTGTACATTCGCACAAAAGTTTAACCGTGAAAAAAAAAAACGAAAAAAAAAAAAAACGAAAAAAAAAAAACACGAAAAGATAAGTAAAGCACACAGACACACACGAGACGTAACATGACCTAACGCAATGCTTGTTATGGCATATTTCCAGTCACCACGATCGTTTTGAATGTCTTGATGTGGAAGCGCATAATTCAAAGTAGAGGTGATGTGCAAATAAGGAGGATTCAAGGAGGTGACACAGAACAGTTAAGAAATTCTGTGTTTTAATCTGGATATGTTTCTCCGTGCGAGCGGACGGTTCAGTGTGCTCAACTTGCTCCTCTTCTAGCTCAAAGTCTAAACTGCGTCATGATATAGAAATGTGCATGCACCCTGGCAGGCCAAGCCCTCAGATATCAACGTGGGGGTATGATTTGTCAGTTGACAACTTCTAGCTATACTTTAGCGGACCCTAAACGTGACGGACTTAGTACTGTGTAAGATAATGGAAGGATTACTTCTGGTACGACACCTACAACAGCTATAAAATAGAAAGCTCCTGATTAAAACCCTAAGAGGGCTGCCAACCGTGACTGAAATAAACACCGTCGCGTTCTGACTTTACAGGGATGATAAAGGCCAGTCTCTTAACATTATAACATTAGCAATTCCGTTAGATTTGTACAGTTTTTCTGATCATAGAATAGTCACAATACTACGGTGGCTTAATAGGGACATAGGAAAGGAAACAAGTCTGCTCAAATCTGAAAATTTGGACTTTTTGTCTCTACTTTTGGACTTTTGTTTTTGGATCTAAATTTTGAAGGGAAAAAAAGAGGCAACGTTTGAGATAAAAAGACAACATTGTGAGATTTGGGGACACTGTTTTTCTTTCCTATGTCCTTATTAAGCCACCGTACAATGCTGACATATTGTGCACACAAAATTAAACTGCCGCATGCAACCATCACAGTAGTCTACTGCTGTACACATGTAAGTAAAGGTTTAGTAGCTACAGCGTGATAGTCTGACGTCTATCTTGTCCGTGCGCGCATGCAAACAGTGATACAAGAGCGCTCACAAGAATATCAGCACAAAATCAGAAGCGCGCGCTCCGAAATATTTGTCTGCATTGCATGCTGTACGTACATAATACCTCCGTGCGCGCGTGTGCGTTGATCTATATACGAGTGTTTACTATACCGTCATACACAGTGGATTTTCAATGGAAAATATTTGTTGTCATTTTGTAGGCGTTCATATCAACACGTACTGTACTGTACTGGGCAGTTCTCTCTCCATTGCAAGCAGTGTAGTCTAGACGTTGGATATATCTTGACGTCGTTCTTCGCCTTAATATAGTTGTTCGAACGACTCCAATGACGGCCCGGGGTTGCAGAGAAGAAAAGGACGACATTTGAAGACAGAGTAAACATAACGTGATTACGGTTAGTGATATTTTACATTACCCGAAGTTGTCTGAATGCATGTATGTCTGTCTGTGAAGTTAGCATATGTATAGTCTGCAACGTATACCTAGTCTAGGCCTATCAGTATATGCCTTACTTTTGACTTCAGTTTTCTGCACAACGAGAACAGTGTTACGTCATGGACATGTACCTATTGGCAACTGAGGCATTTTGACGGCACTTAATGCTTTCTGGGATCAGTGTAGAAAAGTCTGTCTGAGGAGAGTTAAAATATGTTCGGTCGGGATTGCGCCAGTAATATGTCGGTTACTTCTTGTATAGGTGCCAGACGTGGCACGAGAAGTTGAGAGCGCCACCGATGGTCATCTTCTACATATCCATTAGCGGCAGGGCTATTATTCACCATGTTACCATAGCAATGGAGCGTTAGATTCGAAACGGAGCTATTTTTAAACGAATATACAAGTCCGATGGAATTGTCGTGAACTTCATATTTGTTTTGGTCATAATACGTTAAACACAGAGCAAAAGCTAGAAATTAGATATAGATTTATTCGACAATGAGTAAAGTTTACCAGTAGAAAGTCCTAGTATGTCATAATTGAATCCTCCACGCTACTAGATTTTATTCTCGGCTATGTCTGCTGTATCCGCATTATCTGCTTTGTGTACCGTCATGAATACCGCACATTTCGATCGTTTTTAATGCACGGAGAGCTCGTGGCATTGTTTATGACGTTACCGTACCTGTTTGTATCACACTGTCTTTCAAACGCCTGCCTCAGTAAATCAGCATTTAAGAAATGTTAAGTTGTTCTAACAGGAGCATAGCTGTTTCCACACTTAACTGTTTATAATATAAAGGCTAAGTAATGACACAACATTCCCGAAGAACAAATATCATCAAGCTTGTCAGAAAAGATGTCGCGGTGGCCTTACACTGTACAAAAGAAGCATTTCTTTTTGCAGGTACAGTTTTCGTCCTTATGAATACTTTCATTCAAATTTCCAGTGAAAGGCGACGAGCGAGACAGAAATCAAATTTACCACTCAGGTCTTAAGTTCCGAATCGGTTTCTATTGACAAGTTGTGCAAAAATTATTGCAATGACCTACTTTGTTTACGCGAAACAAAATACCAAAATAGAGACAAACACCCCCCTCCCCCTAAAAAAACAAACAAAAAAACAGACAAACAAAGCGAAACAAACTTAAAACACCATGCATAGACATGCAGATATTAACAACACCCCAAATATTAATAATAATAATAAAAAAATAAAATAAAATATTGCTTCGGCGGGGAGTCGAACCTAGGCAGACATGAGCATATATTTAACCTTGAATAAAATGCGATAACTAAGCGAGAAAAAGACGAATAAAAAAGGCAATAATTAATTTATATAATTATATTATAAAATTGAAGACAGAAAGCTAAAATTAACAAGAGATTACGCCTCATCGAGGCCATGGTTTCACTGAACGTTGAACATCAACCCAGTCCGAATCGACGTGAGCCCTCCATTGCAAGTCAGCTAGCCCACTTCTGGCCCGAAGGCCGGACTCTAAACGTAATCTCCCGGATGCTTTTGCGAACTAAGGGAGGATACGGAATTGGGATCCTAGGCCCGTGTAAAAATTCCACCTTGGCGATGCCATTATAAACAAAGCAGTGTCTGTCATCCGATCGGCGCGATTCACACAGCCTGACAACAAACACCGACGCGCAGTGCTGTCTTCCAACCGTTCAGGCCACCACGCCAGCCTGGTGATTCTTGGGTCGAAATAATACTTAGAGTTCCAGATTGTTCCAAAACAATGTGATATGAATGCATACCATGCCCCAATTGGAGTATTGTACATTCGCACAAAAGTTTAACCGTGAAAAAAAAAAACGAAAAAAAAAAAAAACGAAAAAAAAAAAACACGAAAAGATAAGTAAAGCACACAGACACACACGAGACGTAACATGACCTAACGCAATGCTTGTTATGGCATATTTCCAGTCACCACGATCGTTTTGAATGTCTTGATGTGGAAGCGCATAATTCAAAGTAGAGGTGATGTGCAAATAAGGAGGATTCAAGGAGGTGACACAGAACAGTTAAGAAATTCTGTGTTTTAATCTGGATATGTTTCTCCGTGCGAGCGGACGGTTCAGTGTGCTCAACTTGCTCCTCTTCTAGCTCAAAGTCTAAACTGCGTCATGATATAGAAATGTGCATGCACCCTGGCAGGCCAAGCCCTCAGATATCAACGTGGGGGTATGATTTGTCAGTTGACAACTTCTAGCTATACTTTAGCGGACCCTAAACGTGACGGACTTAGTACTGTGTAAGATAATGGAAGGATTACTTCTGGTACGACACCTACAACAGCTATAAAATAGAAAGCTCCTGATTAAAACCCTAAGAGGGCTGCCAACCGTGACTGAAATAAACACCGTCGCGTTCTGACTTTACAGGGATGATAAAGGCCAGTCTCTTAACATTATAACATTAGCAATTCCGTTAGATTTGTACAGTTTTTCTGATCATAGAATAGTCACAATACTACGGTGGCTTAATAGGGACATAGGAAAGGAAACAAGTCTGCTCAAATCTGAAAATTTGGACTTTTTGTCTCTACTTTTGGACTTTTGTTTTTGGATCTAAATTTTGAAGGGAAAAAAAGAGGCAACGTTTGAGATAAAAAGACAACATTGTGAGATTTGGGGACACTGTTTTTCTTTCCTATGTCCTTATTAAGCCACCGTACAATGCTGACATATTGTGCACACAAAATTAAACTGCCGCATGCAACCATCACAGTAGTCTACTGCTGTACACATGTAAGTAAAGGTTTAGTAGCTACAGCGTGATAGTCTGACGTCTATCTTGTCCGTGCGCGCATGCAAACAGTGATACAAGAGCGCTCACAAGAATATCAGCACAAAATCAGAAGCGCGCGCTCCGAAATATTTGTCTGCATTGCATGCTGTACGTACATAATACCTCCGTGCGCGCGTGTGCGTTGATCTATATACGAGTGTTTACTATACCGTCATACACAGTGGATTTTCAATGGAAAATATTTGTTGTCATTTTGTAGGCGTTCATATCAACACGTACTGTACTGTACTGGGCAGTTCTCTCTCCATTGCAAGCAGTGTAGTCTAGACGTTGGATATATCTTGACGTCGTTCTTCGCCTTAATATAGTTGTTCGAACGACTCCAATGACGGCCCGGGGTTGCAGAGAAGAAAAGGACGACATTTGAAGACAGAGTAAACATAACGTGATTACGGTTAGTGATATTTTACATTACCCGAAGTTGTCTGAATGCATGTATGTCTGTCTGTGAAGTTAGCATATGTATAGTCTGCAACGTATACCTAGTCTAGGCCTATCAGTATATGCCTTACTTTTGACTTCAGTTTTCTGCACAACGAGAACAGTGTTACGTCATGGACATGTACCTATTGGCAACTGAGGCATTTTGACGGCACTTAATGCTTTCTGGGATCAGTGTAGAAAAGTCTGTCTGAGGAGAGTTAAAATATGTTCGGTCGGGATTGCGCCAGTAATATGTCGGTTACTTCTTGTATAGGTGCCAGACGTGGCACGAGAAGTTGAGAGCGCCACCGATGGTCATCTTCTACATATCCATTAGCGGCAGGGCTATTATTCACCATGTTACCATAGCAATGGAGCGTTAGATTCGAAACGGAGCTATTTTTAAACGAATATACAAGTCCGATGGAATTGTCGTGAACTTCATATTTGTTTTGGTCATAATACGTTAAACACAGAGCAAAAGCTAGAAATTAGATATAGATTTATTCGACAATGAGTAAAGTTTACCAGTAGAAAGTCCTAGTATGTCATAATTGAATCCTCCACGCTACTAGATTTTATTCTCGGCTATGTCTGCTGTATCCGCATTATCTGCTTTGTGTACCGTCATGAATACCGCACATTTCGATCGTTTTTAATGCACGGAGAGCTCGTGGCATTGTTTATGACGTTACCGTACCTGTTTGTATCACACTGTCTTTCAAACGCCTGCCTCAGTAAATCAGCATTTAAGAAATGTTAAGTTGTTCTAACAGGAGCATAGCTGTTTCCACACTTAACTGTTTATAATATAAAGGCTAAGTAATGACACAACATTCCCGAAGAACAAATATCATCAAGCTTGTCAGAAAAGATGTCGCGGTGGCCTTACACTGTACAAAAGAAGCATTTCTTTTTGCAGGTACAGTTTTCGTCCTTATGAATACTTTCATTCAAATTTCCAGTGAAAGGCGACGAGCGAGACAGAAATCAAATTTACCACTCAGGTCTTAAGTTCCGAATCGGTTTCTATTGACAAGTTGTGCAAAAATTATTGCAATGACCTACTTTGTTTACGCGAAACAAAATACCAAAATAGAGACAAACACCCCCCTCCCCCTAAAAAAACAAACAAAAAAACAGACAAACAAAGCGAAACAAACTTAAAACACCATGCATAGACATGCAGATATTAACAACACCCCAAATATTAATAATAATAATAAAAAAATAAAATAAAATATTGCTTCGGCGGGGAGTCGAACCTAGGCAGACATGAGCATATATTTAACCTTGAATAAAATGCGATAACTAAGCGAGAAAAAGACGAATAAAAAAGGCAATAATTAATTTATATAATTATATTATAAAATTGAAGACAGAAAGCTAAAATTAACAAGAGATTACGCCTCATCGAGGCCATGGTTTCACTGAACGTTGAACATCAACCCAGTCCGAATCGACGTGAGCCCTCCATTGCAAGTCAGCTAGCCCACTTCTGGCCCGAAGGCCGGACTCTAAACGTAATCTCCCGGATGCTTTTGCGAACTAAGGGAGGATACGGAATTGGGATCCTAGGCCCGTGTAAAAATTCCACCTTGGCGATGCCATTATAAACAAAGCAGTGTCTGTCATCCGATCGGCGCGATTCACACAGCCTGACAACAAACACCGACGCGCAGTGCTGTCTTCCAACCGTTCAGGCCACCACGCCAGCCTGGTGATTCTTGGGTCGAAATAATACTTAGAGTTCCAGATTGTTCCAAAACAATGTGATATGAATGCATACCATGCCCCAATTGGAGTATTGTACATTCGCACAAAAGTTTAACCGTGAAAAAAAAAAACGAAAAAAAAAAAAAACGAAAAAAAAAAAACACGAAAAGATAAGTAAAGCACACAGACACACACGAGACGTAACATGACCTAACGCAATGCTTGTTATGGCATATTTCCAGTCACCACGATCGTTTTGAATGTCTTGATGTGGAAGCGCATAATTCAAAGTAGAGGTGATGTGCAAATAAGGAGGATTCAAGGAGGTGACACAGAACAGTTAAGAAATTCTGTGTTTTAATCTGGATATGTTTCTCCGTGCGAGCGGACGGTTCAGTGTGCTCAACTTGCTCCTCTTCTAGCTCAAAGTCTAAACTGCGTCATGATATAGAAATGTGCATGCACCCTGGCAGGCCAAGCCCTCAGATATCAACGTGGGGGTATGATTTGTCAGTTGACAACTTCTAGCTATACTTTAGCGGACCCTAAACGTGACGGACTTAGTACTGTGTAAGATAATGGAAGGATTACTTCTGGTACGACACCTACAACAGCTATAAAATAGAAAGCTCCTGATTAAAACCCTAAGAGGGCTGCCAACCGTGACTGAAATAAACACCGTCGCGTTCTGACTTTACAGGGATGATAAAGGCCAGTCTCTTAACATTATAACATTAGCAATTCCGTTAGATTTGTACAGTTTTTCTGATCATAGAATAGTCACAATACTACGGTGGCTTAATAGGGACATAGGAAAGGAAACAAGTCTGCTCAAATCTGAAAATTTGGACTTTTTGTCTCTACTTTTGGACTTTTGTTTTTGGATCTAAATTTTGAAGGGAAAAAAAGAGGCAACGTTTGAGATAAAAAGACAACATTGTGAGATTTGGGGACACTGTTTTTCTTTCCTATGTCCTTATTAAGCCACCGTACAATGCTGACATATTGTGCACACAAAATTAAACTGCCGCATGCAACCATCACAGTAGTCTACTGCTGTACACATGTAAGTAAAGGTTTAGTAGCTACAGCGTGATAGTCTGACGTCTATCTTGTCCGTGCGCGCATGCAAACAGTGATACAAGAGCGCTCACAAGAATATCAGCACAAAATCAGAAGCGCGCGCTCCGAAATATTTGTCTGCATTGCATGCTGTACGTACATAATACCTCCGTGCGCGCGTGTGCGTTGATCTATATACGAGTGTTTACTATACCGTCATACACAGTGGATTTTCAATGGAAAATATTTGTTGTCATTTTGTAGGCGTTCATATCAACACGTACTGTACTGTACTGGGCAGTTCTCTCTCCATTGCAAGCAGTGTAGTCTAGACGTTGGATATATCTTGACGTCGTTCTTCGCCTTAATATAGTTGTTCGAACGACTCCAATGACGGCCCGGGGTTGCAGAGAAGAAAAGGACGACATTTGAAGACAGAGTAAACATAACGTGATTACGGTTAGTGATATTTTACATTACCCGAAGTTGTCTGAATGCATGTATGTCTGTCTGTGAAGTTAGCATATGTATAGTCTGCAACGTATACCTAGTCTAGGCCTATCAGTATATGCCTTACTTTTGACTTCAGTTTTCTGCACAACGAGAACAGTGTTACGTCATGGACATGTACCTATTGGCAACTGAGGCATTTTGACGGCACTTAATGCTTTCTGGGATCAGTGTAGAAAAGTCTGTCTGAGGAGAGTTAAAATATGTTCGGTCGGGATTGCGCCAGTAATATGTCGGTTACTTCTTGTATAGGTGCCAGACGTGGCACGAGAAGTTGAGAGCGCCACCGATGGTCATCTTCTACATATCCATTAGCGGCAGGGCTATTATTCACCATGTTACCATAGCAATGGAGCGTTAGATTCGAAACGGAGCTATTTTTAAACGAATATACAAGTCCGATGGAATTGTCGTGAACTTCATATTTGTTTTGGTCATAATACGTTAAACACAGAGCAAAAGCTAGAAATTAGATATAGATTTATTCGACAATGAGTAAAGTTTACCAGTAGAAAGTCCTAGTATGTCATAATTGAATCCTCCACGCTACTAGATTTTATTCTCGGCTATGTCTGCTGTATCCGCATTATCTGCTTTGTGTACCGTCATGAATACCGCACATTTCGATCGTTTTTAATGCACGGAGAGCTCGTGGCATTGTTTATGACGTTACCGTACCTGTTTGTATCACACTGTCTTTCAAACGCCTGCCTCAGTAAATCAGCATTTAAGAAATGTTAAGTTGTTCTAACAGGAGCATAGCTGTTTCCACACTTAACTGTTTATAATATAAAGGCTAAGTAATGACACAACATTCCCGAAGAACAAATATCATCAAGCTTGTCAGAAAAGATGTCGCGGTGGCCTTACACTGTACAAAAGAAGCATTTCTTTTTGCAGGTACAGTTTTCGTCCTTATGAATACTTTCATTCAAATTTCCAGTGAAAGGCGACGAGCGAGACAGAAATCAAATTTACCACTCAGGTCTTAAGTTCCGAATCGGTTTCTATTGACAAGTTGTGCAAAAATTATTGCAATGACCTACTTTGTTTACGCGAAACAAAATACCAAAATAGAGACAAACACCCCCCTCCCCCTAAAAAAACAAACAAAAAAACAGACAAACAAAGCGAAACAAACTTAAAACACCATGCATAGACATGCAGATATTAACAACACCCCAAATATTAATAATAATAATAAAAAAATAAAATAAAATATTGCTTCGGCGGGGAGTCGAACCTAGGCAGACATGAGCATATATTTAACCTTGAATAAAATGCGATAACTAAGCGAGAAAAAGACGAATAAAAAAGGCAATAATTAATTTATATAATTATATTATAAAATTGAAGACAGAAAGCTAAAATTAACAAGAGATTACGCCTCATCGAGGCCATGGTTTCACTGAACGTTGAACATCAACCCAGTCCGAATCGACGTGAGCCCTCCATTGCAAGTCAGCTAGCCCACTTCTGGCCCGAAGGCCGGACTCTAAACGTAATCTCCCGGATGCTTTTGCGAACTAAGGGAGGATACGGAATTGGGATCCTAGGCCCGTGTAAAAATTCCACCTTGGCGATGCCATTATAAACAAAGCAGTGTCTGTCATCCGATCGGCGCGATTCACACAGCCTGACAACAAACACCGACGCGCAGTGCTGTCTTCCAACCGTTCAGGCCACCACGCCAGCCTGGTGATTCTTGGGTCGAAATAATACTTAGAGTTCCAGATTGTTCCAAAACAATGTGATATGAATGCATACCATGCCCCAATTGGAGTATTGTACATTCGCACAAAAGTTTAACCGTGAAAAAAAAAAACGAAAAAAAAAAAAAACGAAAAAAAAAAAACACGAAAAGATAAGTAAAGCACACAGACACACACGAGACGTAACATGACCTAACGCAATGCTTGTTATGGCATATTTCCAGTCACCACGATCGTTTTGAATGTCTTGATGTGGAAGCGCATAATTCAAAGTAGAGGTGATGTGCAAATAAGGAGGATTCAAGGAGGTGACACAGAACAGTTAAGAAATTCTGTGTTTTAATCTGGATATGTTTCTCCGTGCGAGCGGACGGTTCAGTGTGCTCAACTTGCTCCTCTTCTAGCTCAAAGTCTAAACTGCGTCATGATATAGAAATGTGCATGCACCCTGGCAGGCCAAGCCCTCAGATATCAACGTGGGGGTATGATTTGTCAGTTGACAACTTCTAGCTATACTTTAGCGGACCCTAAACGTGACGGACTTAGTACTGTGTAAGATAATGGAAGGATTACTTCTGGTACGACACCTACAACAGCTATAAAATAGAAAGCTCCTGATTAAAACCCTAAGAGGGCTGCCAACCGTGACTGAAATAAACACCGTCGCGTTCTGACTTTACAGGGATGATAAAGGCCAGTCTCTTAACATTATAACATTAGCAATTCCGTTAGATTTGTACAGTTTTTCTGATCATAGAATAGTCACAATACTACGGTGGCTTAATAGGGACATAGGAAAGGAAACAAGTCTGCTCAAATCTGAAAATTTGGACTTTTTGTCTCTACTTTTGGACTTTTGTTTTTGGATCTAAATTTTGAAGGGAAAAAAAGAGGCAACGTTTGAGATAAAAAGACAACATTGTGAGATTTGGGGACACTGTTTTTCTTTCCTATGTCCTTATTAAGCCACCGTACAATGCTGACATATTGTGCACACAAAATTAAACTGCCGCATGCAACCATCACAGTAGTCTACTGCTGTACACATGTAAGTAAAGGTTTAGTAGCTACAGCGTGATAGTCTGACGTCTATCTTGTCCGTGCGCGCATGCAAACAGTGATACAAGAGCGCTCACAAGAATATCAGCACAAAATCAGAAGCGCGCGCTCCGAAATATTTGTCTGCATTGCATGCTGTACGTACATAATACCTCCGTGCGCGCGTGTGCGTTGATCTATATACGAGTGTTTACTATACCGTCATACACAGTGGATTTTCAATGGAAAATATTTGTTGTCATTTTGTAGGCGTTCATATCAACACGTACTGTACTGTACTGGGCAGTTCTCTCTCCATTGCAAGCAGTGTAGTCTAGACGTTGGATATATCTTGACGTCGTTCTTCGCCTTAATATAGTTGTTCGAACGACTCCAATGACGGCCCGGGGTTGCAGAGAAGAAAAGGACGACATTTGAAGACAGAGTAAACATAACGTGATTACGGTTAGTGATATTTTACATTACCCGAAGTTGTCTGAATGCATGTATGTCTGTCTGTGAAGTTAGCATATGTATAGTCTGCAACGTATACCTAGTCTAGGCCTATCAGTATATGCCTTACTTTTGACTTCAGTTTTCTGCACAACGAGAACAGTGTTACGTCATGGACATGTACCTATTGGCAACTGAGGCATTTTGACGGCACTTAATGCTTTCTGGGATCAGTGTAGAAAAGTCTGTCTGAGGAGAGTTAAAATATGTTCGGTCGGGATTGCGCCAGTAATATGTCGGTTACTTCTTGTATAGGTGCCAGACGTGGCACGAGAAGTTGAGAGCGCCACCGATGGTCATCTTCTACATATCCATTAGCGGCAGGGCTATTATTCACCATGTTACCATAGCAATGGAGCGTTAGATTCGAAACGGAGCTATTTTTAAACGAATATACAAGTCCGATGGAATTGTCGTGAACTTCATATTTGTTTTGGTCATAATACGTTAAACACAGAGCAAAAGCTAGAAATTAGATATAGATTTATTCGACAATGAGTAAAGTTTACCAGTAGAAAGTCCTAGTATGTCATAATTGAATCCTCCACGCTACTAGATTTTATTCTCGGCTATGTCTGCTGTATCCGCATTATCTGCTTTGTGTACCGTCATGAATACCGCACATTTCGATCGTTTTTAATGCACGGAGAGCTCGTGGCATTGTTTATGACGTTACCGTACCTGTTTGTATCACACTGTCTTTCAAACGCCTGCCTCAGTAAATCAGCATTTAAGAAATGTTAAGTTGTTCTAACAGGAGCATAGCTGTTTCCACACTTAACTGTTTATAATATAAAGGCTAAGTAATGACACAACATTCCCGAAGAACAAATATCATCAAGCTTGTCAGAAAAGATGTCGCGGTGGCCTTACACTGTACAAAAGAAGCATTTCTTTTTGCAGGTACAGTTTTCGTCCTTATGAATACTTTCATTCAAATTTCCAGTGAAAGGCGACGAGCGAGACAGAAATCAAATTTACCACTCAGGTCTTAAGTTCCGAATCGGTTTCTATTGACAAGTTGTGCAAAAATTATTGCAATGACCTACTTTGTTTACGCGAAACAAAATACCAAAATAGAGACAAACACCCCCCTCCCCCTAAAAAAACAAACAAAAAAACAGACAAACAAAGCGAAACAAACTTAAAACACCATGCATAGACATGCAGATATTAACAACACCCCAAATATTAATAATAATAATAAAAAAATAAAATAAAATATTGCTTCGGCGGGGAGTCGAACCTAGGCAGACATGAGCATATATTTAACCTTGAATAAAATGCGATAACTAAGCGAGAAAAAGAC
>NC_092573.1:13137538-13185202 GCF_037975245.1 Apostichopus japonicus | reverse complement strand
CACAATACTACGGTGGCTTAATAGGGACATAGGAAAGGAAACAAGTCTGCTCAAATCTGAAAATTTGGACTTTTTGTCTCTACTTTTGGACTTTTGTTTTTGGATCTAAATTTTGAAGGGAAAAAAAGAGGCAACGTTTGAGATAAAAAGACAACATTGTGAGATTTGGGGACACTGTTTTTCTTTCCTATGTCCTTATTAAGCCACCGTACAATGCTGACATATTGTGCACACAAAATTAAACTGCCGCATGCAACCATCACAGTAGTCTACTGCTGTACACATGTAAGTAAAGGTTTAGTAGCTACAGCGTGATAGTCTGACGTCTATCTTGTCCGTGCGCGCATGCAAACAGTGATACAAGAGCGCTCACAAGAATATCAGCACAAAATCAGAAGCGCGCGCTCCGAAATATTTGTCTGCATTGCATGCTGTACGTACATAATACCTCCGTGCGCGCGTGTGCGTTGATCTATATACGAGTGTTTACTATACCGTCATACACAGTGGATTTTCAATGGAAAATATTTGTTGTCATTTTGTAGGCGTTCATATCAACACGTACTGTACTGTACTGGGCAGTTCTCTCTCCATTGCAAGCAGTGTAGTCTAGACGTTGGATATATCTTGACGTCGTTCTTCGCCTTAATATAGTTGTTCGAACGACTCCAATGACGGCCCGGGGTTGCAGAGAAGAAAAGGACGACATTTGAAGACAGAGTAAACATAACGTGATTACGGTTAGTGATATTTTACATTACCCGAAGTTGTCTGAATGCATGTATGTCTGTCTGTGAAGTTAGCATATGTATAGTCTGCAACGTATACCTAGTCTAGGCCTATCAGTATATGCCTTACTTTTGACTTCAGTTTTCTGCACAACGAGAACAGTGTTACGTCATGGACATGTACCTATTGGCAACTGAGGCATTTTGACGGCACTTAATGCTTTCTGGGATCAGTGTAGAAAAGTCTGTCTGAGGAGAGTTAAAATATGTTCGGTCGGGATTGCGCCAGTAATATGTCGGTTACTTCTTGTATAGGTGCCAGACGTGGCACGAGAAGTTGAGAGCGCCACCGATGGTCATCTTCTACATATCCATTAGCGGCAGGGCTATTATTCACCATGTTACCATAGCAATGGAGCGTTAGATTCGAAACGGAGCTATTTTTAAACGAATATACAAGTCCGATGGAATTGTCGTGAACTTCATATTTGTTTTGGTCATAATACGTTAAACACAGAGCAAAAGCTAGAAATTAGATATAGATTTATTCGACAATGAGTAAAGTTTACCAGTAGAAAGTCCTAGTATGTCATAATTGAATCCTCCACGCTACTAGATTTTATTCTCGGCTATGTCTGCTGTATCCGCATTATCTGCTTTGTGTACCGTCATGAATACCGCACATTTCGATCGTTTTTAATGCACGGAGAGCTCGTGGCATTGTTTATGACGTTACCGTACCTGTTTGTATCACACTGTCTTTCAAACGCCTGCCTCAGTAAATCAGCATTTAAGAAATGTTAAGTTGTTCTAACAGGAGCATAGCTGTTTCCACACTTAACTGTTTATAATATAAAGGCTAAGTAATGACACAACATTCCCGAAGAACAAATATCATCAAGCTTGTCAGAAAAGATGTCGCGGTGGCCTTACACTGTACAAAAGAAGCATTTCTTTTTGCAGGTACAGTTTTCGTCCTTATGAATACTTTCATTCAAATTTCCAGTGAAAGGCGACGAGCGAGACAGAAATCAAATTTACCACTCAGGTCTTAAGTTCCGAATCGGTTTCTATTGACAAGTTGTGCAAAAATTATTGCAATGACCTACTTTGTTTACGCGAAACAAAATACCAAAATAGAGACAAACACCCCCCCTCCCCCTAAAAAAACAAACAAAAAAACAGACAAACAAAGCGAAACAAACTTAAAACACCATGCATAGACATGCAGATATTAACAACACCCCAAATATTAATAATAATAATAAAAAAATAAAATAAAATATTGCTTCGGCGGGGAGTCGAACCTAGGCAGACATGAGCATATATTTAACCTTGAATAAAATGCGATAACTAAGCGAGAAAAAGACGAATAAAAAAGGCAATAATTAATTTATATAATTATATTATAAAATTGAAGACAGAAAGCTAAAATTAACAAGAGATTACGCCTCATCGAGGCCATGGTTTCACTGAACGTTGAACATCAACCCAGTCCGAATCGACGTGAGCCCTCCATTGCAAGTCAGCTAGCCCACTTCTGGCCCGAAGGCCGGACTCTAAACGTAATCTCCCGGATGCTTTTGCGAACTAAGGGAGGATACGGAATTGGGATCCTAGGCCCGTGTAAAAATTCCACCTTGGCGATGCCATTATAAACAAAGCAGTGTCTGTCATCCGATCGGCGCGATTCACACAGCCTGACAACAAACACCGACGCGCAGTGCTGTCTTCCAACCGTTCAGGCCACCACGCCAGCCTGGTGATTCTTGGGTCGAAATAATACTTAGAGTTCCAGATTGTTCCAAAACAATGTGATATGAATGCATACCATGCCCCAATTGGAGTATTGTACATTCGCACAAAAGTTTAACCGTGAAAAAAAAAAACGAAAAAAAAAAAAAACGAAAAAAAAAAAACACGAAAAGATAAGTAAAGCACACAGACACACACGAGACGTAACATGACCTAACGCAATGCTTGTTATGGCATATTTCCAGTCACCACGATCGTTTTGAATGTCTTGATGTGGAAGCGCATAATTCAAAGTAGAGGTGATGTGCAAATAAGGAGGATTCAAGGAGGTGACACAGAACAGTTAAGAAATTCTGTGTTTTAATCTGGATATGTTTCTCCGTGCGAGCGGACGGTTCAGTGTGCTCAACTTGCTCCTCTTCTAGCTCAAAGTCTAAACTGCGTCATGATATAGAAATGTGCATGCACCCTGGCAGGCCAAGCCCTCAGATATCAACGTGGGGGTATGATTTGTCAGTTGACAACTTCTAGCTATACTTTAGCGGACCCTAAACGTGACGGACTTAGTACTGTGTAAGATAATGGAAGGATTACTTCTGGTACGACACCTACAACAGCTATAAAATAGAAAGCTCCTGATTAAAACCCTAAGAGGGCTGCCAACCGTGACTGAAATAAACACCGTCGCGTTCTGACTTTACAGGGATGATAAAGGCCAGTCTCTTAACATTATAACATTAGCAATTCCGTTAGATTTGTACAGTTTTTCTGATCATAGAATAGTCACAATACTACGGTGGCTTAATAGGGACATAGGAAAGGAAACAAGTCTGCTCAAATCTGAAAATTTGGACTTTTTGTCTCTACTTTTGGACTTTTGTTTTTGGATCTAAATTTTGAAGGGAAAAAAAGAGGCAACGTTTGAGATAAAAAGACAACATTGTGAGATTTGGGGACACTGTTTTTCTTTCCTATGTCCTTATTAAGCCACCGTACAATGCTGACATATTGTGCACACAAAATTAAACTGCCGCATGCAACCATCACAGTAGTCTACTGCTGTACACATGTAAGTAAAGGTTTAGTAGCTACAGCGTGATAGTCTGACGTCTATCTTGTCCGTGCGCGCATGCAAACAGTGATACAAGAGCGCTCACAAGAATATCAGCACAAAATCAGAAGCGCGCGCTCCGAAATATTTGTCTGCATTGCATGCTGTACGTACATAATACCTCCGTGCGCGCGTGTGCGTTGATCTATATACGAGTGTTTACTATACCGTCATACACAGTGGATTTTCAATGGAAAATATTTGTTGTCATTTTGTAGGCGTTCATATCAACACGTACTGTACTGTACTGGGCAGTTCTCTCTCCATTGCAAGCAGTGTAGTCTAGACGTTGGATATATCTTGACGTCGTTCTTCGCCTTAATATAGTTGTTCGAACGACTCCAATGACGGCCCGGGGTTGCAGAGAAGAAAAGGACGACATTTGAAGACAGAGTAAACATAACGTGATTACGGTTAGTGATATTTTACATTACCCGAAGTTGTCTGAATGCATGTATGTCTGTCTGTGAAGTTAGCATATGTATAGTCTGCAACGTATACCTAGTCTAGGCCTATCAGTATATGCCTTACTTTTGACTTCAGTTTTCTGCACAACGAGAACAGTGTTACGTCATGGACATGTACCTATTGGCAACTGAGGCATTTTGACGGCACTTAATGCTTTCTGGGATCAGTGTAGAAAAGTCTGTCTGAGGAGAGTTAAAATATGTTCGGTCGGGATTGCGCCAGTAATATGTCGGTTACTTCTTGTATAGGTGCCAGACGTGGCACGAGAAGTTGAGAGCGCCACCGATGGTCATCTTCTACATATCCATTAGCGGCAGGGCTATTATTCACCATGTTACCATAGCAATGGAGCGTTAGATTCGAAACGGAGCTATTTTTAAACGAATATACAAGTCCGATGGAATTGTCGTGAACTTCATATTTGTTTTGGTCATAATACGTTAAACACAGAGCAAAAGCTAGAAATTAGATATAGATTTATTCGACAATGAGTAAAGTTTACCAGTAGAAAGTCCTAGTATGTCATAATTGAATCCTCCACGCTACTAGATTTTATTCTCGGCTATGTCTGCTGTATCCGCATTATCTGCTTTGTGTACCGTCATGAATACCGCACATTTCGATCGTTTTTAATGCACGGAGAGCTCGTGGCATTGTTTATGACGTTACCGTACCTGTTTGTATCACACTGTCTTTCAAACGCCTGCCTCAGTAAATCAGCATTTAAGAAATGTTAAGTTGTTCTAACAGGAGCATAGCTGTTTCCACACTTAACTGTTTATAATATAAAGGCTAAGTAATGACACAACATTCCCGAAGAACAAATATCATCAAGCTTGTCAGAAAAGATGTCGCGGTGGCCTTACACTGTACAAAAGAAGCATTTCTTTTTGCAGGTACAGTTTTCGTCCTTATGAATACTTTCATTCAAATTTCCAGTGAAAGGCGACGAGCGAGACAGAAATCAAATTTACCACTCAGGTCTTAAGTTCCGAATCGGTTTCTATTGACAAGTTGTGCAAAAATTATTGCAATGACCTACTTTGTTTACGCGAAACAAAATACCAAAATAGAGACAAACACCCCCCTCCCCCTAAAAAAACAAACAAAAAAACAGACAAACAAAGCGAAACAAACTTAAAACACCATGCATAGACATGCAGATATTAACAACACCCCAAATATTAATAATAATAATAAAAAAATAAAATAAAATATTGCTTCGGCGGGGAGTCGAACCTAGGCAGACATGAGCATATATTTAACCTTGAATAAAATGCGATAACTAAGCGAGAAAAAGACGAATAAAAAAGGCAATAATTAATTTATATAATTATATTATAAAATTGAAGACAGAAAGCTAAAATTAACAAGAGATTACGCCTCATCGAGGCCATGGTTTCACTGAACGTTGAACATCAACCCAGTCCGAATCGACGTGAGCCCTCCATTGCAAGTCAGCTAGCCCACTTCTGGCCCGAAGGCCGGACTCTAAACGTAATCTCCCGGATGCTTTTGCGAACTAAGGGAGGATACGGAATTGGGATCCTAGGCCCGTGTAAAAATTCCACCTTGGCGATGCCATTATAAACAAAGCAGTGTCTGTCATCCGATCGGCGCGATTCACACAGCCTGACAACAAACACCGACGCGCAGTGCTGTCTTCCAACCGTTCAGGCCACCACGCCAGCCTGGTGATTCTTGGGTCGAAATAATACTTAGAGTTCCAGATTGTTCCAAAACAATGTGATATGAATGCATACCATGCCCCAATTGGAGTATTGTACATTCGCACAAAAGTTTAACCGTGAAAAAAAAAAACGAAAAAAAAAAAAAACGAAAAAAAAAAAACACGAAAAGATAAGTAAAGCACACAGACACACACGAGACGTAACATGACCTAACGCAATGCTTGTTATGGCATATTTCCAGTCACCACGATCGTTTTGAATGTCTTGATGTGGAAGCGCATAATTCAAAGTAGAGGTGATGTGCAAATAAGGAGGATTCAAGGAGGTGACACAGAACAGTTAAGAAATTCTGTGTTTTAATCTGGATATGTTTCTCCGTGCGAGCGGACGGTTCAGTGTGCTCAACTTGCTCCTCTTCTAGCTCAAAGTCTAAACTGCGTCATGATATAGAAATGTGCATGCACCCTGGCAGGCCAAGCCCTCAGATATCAACGTGGGGGTATGATTTGTCAGTTGACAACTTCTAGCTATACTTTAGCGGACCCTAAACGTGACGGACTTAGTACTGTGTAAGATAATGGAAGGATTACTTCTGGTACGACACCTACAACAGCTATAAAATAGAAAGCTCCTGATTAAAACCCTAAGAGGGCTGCCAACCGTGACTGAAATAAACACCGTCGCGTTCTGACTTTACAGGGATGATAAAGGCCAGTCTCTTAACATTATAACATTAGCAATTCCGTTAGATTTGTACAGTTTTTCTGATCATAGAATAGTCACAATACTACGGTGGCTTAATAGGGACATAGGAAAGGAAACAAGTCTGCTCAAATCTGAAAATTTGGACTTTTTGTCTCTACTTTTGGACTTTTGTTTTTGGATCTAAATTTTGAAGGGAAAAAAAGAGGCAACGTTTGAGATAAAAAGACAACATTGTGAGATTTGGGGACACTGTTTTTCTTTCCTATGTCCTTATTAAGCCACCGTACAATGCTGACATATTGTGCACACAAAATTAAACTGCCGCATGCAACCATCACAGTAGTCTACTGCTGTACACATGTAAGTAAAGGTTTAGTAGCTACAGCGTGATAGTCTGACGTCTATCTTGTCCGTGCGCGCATGCAAACAGTGATACAAGAGCGCTCACAAGAATATCAGCACAAAATCAGAAGCGCGCGCTCCGAAATATTTGTCTGCATTGCATGCTGTACGTACATAATACCTCCGTGCGCGCGTGTGCGTTGATCTATATACGAGTGTTTACTATACCGTCATACACAGTGGATTTTCAATGGAAAATATTTGTTGTCATTTTGTAGGCGTTCATATCAACACGTACTGTACTGTACTGGGCAGTTCTCTCTCCATTGCAAGCAGTGTAGTCTAGACGTTGGATATATCTTGACGTCGTTCTTCGCCTTAATATAGTTGTTCGAACGACTCCAATGACGGCCCGGGGTTGCAGAGAAGAAAAGGACGACATTTGAAGACAGAGTAAACATAACGTGATTACGGTTAGTGATATTTTACATTACCCGAAGTTGTCTGAATGCATGTATGTCTGTCTGTGAAGTTAGCATATGTATAGTCTGCAACGTATACCTAGTCTAGGCCTATCAGTATATGCCTTACTTTTGACTTCAGTTTTCTGCACAACGAGAACAGTGTTACGTCATGGACATGTACCTATTGGCAACTGAGGCATTTTGACGGCACTTAATGCTTTCTGGGATCAGTGTAGAAAAGTCTGTCTGAGGAGAGTTAAAATATGTTCGGTCGGGATTGCGCCAGTAATATGTCGGTTACTTCTTGTATAGGTGCCAGACGTGGCACGAGAAGTTGAGAGCGCCACCGATGGTCATCTTCTACATATCCATTAGCGGCAGGGCTATTATTCACCATGTTACCATAGCAATGGAGCGTTAGATTCGAAACGGAGCTATTTTTAAACGAATATACAAGTCCGATGGAATTGTCGTGAACTTCATATTTGTTTTGGTCATAATACGTTAAACACAGAGCAAAAGCTAGAAATTAGATATAGATTTATTCGACAATGAGTAAAGTTTACCAGTAGAAAGTCCTAGTATGTCATAATTGAATCCTCCACGCTACTAGATTTTATTCTCGGCTATGTCTGCTGTATCCGCATTATCTGCTTTGTGTACCGTCATGAATACCGCACATTTCGATCGTTTTTAATGCACGGAGAGCTCGTGGCATTGTTTATGACGTTACCGTACCTGTTTGTATCACACTGTCTTTCAAACGCCTGCCTCAGTAAATCAGCATTTAAGAAATGTTAAGTTGTTCTAACAGGAGCATAGCTGTTTCCACACTTAACTGTTTATAATATAAAGGCTAAGTAATGACACAACATTCCCGAAGAACAAATATCATCAAGCTTGTCAGAAAAGATGTCGCGGTGGCCTTACACTGTACAAAAGAAGCATTTCTTTTTGCAGGTACAGTTTTCGTCCTTATGAATACTTTCATTCAAATTTCCAGTGAAAGGCGACGAGCGAGACAGAAATCAAATTTACCACTCAGGTCTTAAGTTCCGAATCGGTTTCTATTGACAAGTTGTGCAAAAATTATTGCAATGACCTACTTTGTTTACGCGAAACAAAATACCAAAATAGAGACAAACACCCCCCTCCCCCTAAAAAAACAAACAAAAAAACAGACAAACAAAGCGAAACAAACTTAAAACACCATGCATAGACATGCAGATATTAACAACACCCCAAATATTAATAATAATAATAAAAAAATAAAATAAAATATTGCTTCGGCGGGGAGTCGAACCTAGGCAGACATGAGCATATATTTAACCTTGAATAAAATGCGATAACTAAGCGAGAAAAAGACGAATAAAAAAGGCAATAATTAATTTATATAATTATATTATAAAATTGAAGACAGAAAGCTAAAATTAACAAGAGATTACGCCTCATCGAGGCCATGGTTTCACTGAACGTTGAACATCAACCCAGTCCGAATCGACGTGAGCCCTCCATTGCAAGTCAGCTAGCCCACTTCTGGCCCGAAGGCCGGACTCTAAACGTAATCTCCCGGATGCTTTTGCGAACTAAGGGAGGATACGGAATTGGGATCCTAGGCCCGTGTAAAAATTCCACCTTGGCGATGCCATTATAAACAAAGCAGTGTCTGTCATCCGATCGGCGCGATTCACACAGCCTGACAACAAACACCGACGCGCAGTGCTGTCTTCCAACCGTTCAGGCCACCACGCCAGCCTGGTGATTCTTGGGTCGAAATAATACTTAGAGTTCCAGATTGTTCCAAAACAATGTGATATGAATGCATACCATGCCCCAATTGGAGTATTGTACATTCGCACAAAAGTTTAACCGTGAAAAAAAAAAACGAAAAAAAAAAAAAACGAAAAAAAAAAAACACGAAAAGATAAGTAAAGCACACAGACACACACGAGACGTAACATGACCTAACGCAATGCTTGTTATGGCATATTTCCAGTCACCACGATCGTTTTGAATGTCTTGATGTGGAAGCGCATAATTCAAAGTAGAGGTGATGTGCAAATAAGGAGGATTCAAGGAGGTGACACAGAACAGTTAAGAAATTCTGTGTTTTAATCTGGATATGTTTCTCCGTGCGAGCGGACGGTTCAGTGTGCTCAACTTGCTCCTCTTCTAGCTCAAAGTCTAAACTGCGTCATGATATAGAAATGTGCATGCACCCTGGCAGGCCAAGCCCTCAGATATCAACGTGGGGGTATGATTTGTCAGTTGACAACTTCTAGCTATACTTTAGCGGACCCTAAACGTGACGGACTTAGTACTGTGTAAGATAATGGAAGGATTACTTCTGGTACGACACCTACAACAGCTATAAAATAGAAAGCTCCTGATTAAAACCCTAAGAGGGCTGCCAACCGTGACTGAAATAAACACCGTCGCGTTCTGACTTTACAGGGATGATAAAGGCCAGTCTCTTAACATTATAACATTAGCAATTCCGTTAGATTTGTACAGTTTTTCTGATCATAGAATAGTCACAATACTACGGTGGCTTAATAGGGACATAGGAAAGGAAACAAGTCTGCTCAAATCTGAAAATTTGGACTTTTTGTCTCTACTTTTGGACTTTTGTTTTTGGATCTAAATTTTGAAGGGAAAAAAAGAGGCAACGTTTGAGATAAAAAGACAACATTGTGAGATTTGGGGACACTGTTTTTCTTTCCTATGTCCTTATTAAGCCACCGTACAATGCTGACATATTGTGCACACAAAATTAAACTGCCGCATGCAACCATCACAGTAGTCTACTGCTGTACACATGTAAGTAAAGGTTTAGTAGCTACAGCGTGATAGTCTGACGTCTATCTTGTCCGTGCGCGCATGCAAACAGTGATACAAGAGCGCTCACAAGAATATCAGCACAAAATCAGAAGCGCGCGCTCCGAAATATTTGTCTGCATTGCATGCTGTACGTACATAATACCTCCGTGCGCGCGTGTGCGTTGATCTATATACGAGTGTTTACTATACCGTCATACACAGTGGATTTTCAATGGAAAATATTTGTTGTCATTTTGTAGGCGTTCATATCAACACGTACTGTACTGTACTGGGCAGTTCTCTCTCCATTGCAAGCAGTGTAGTCTAGACGTTGGATATATCTTGACGTCGTTCTTCGCCTTAATATAGTTGTTCGAACGACTCCAATGACGGCCCGGGGTTGCAGAGAAGAAAAGGACGACATTTGAAGACAGAGTAAACATAACGTGATTACGGTTAGTGATATTTTACATTACCCGAAGTTGTCTGAATGCATGTATGTCTGTCTGTGAAGTTAGCATATGTATAGTCTGCAACGTATACCTAGTCTAGGCCTATCAGTATATGCCTTACTTTTGACTTCAGTTTTCTGCACAACGAGAACAGTGTTACGTCATGGACATGTACCTATTGGCAACTGAGGCATTTTGACGGCACTTAATGCTTTCTGGGATCAGTGTAGAAAAGTCTGTCTGAGGAGAGTTAAAATATGTTCGGTCGGGATTGCGCCAGTAATATGTCGGTTACTTCTTGTATAGGTGCCAGACGTGGCACGAGAAGTTGAGAGCGCCACCGATGGTCATCTTCTACATATCCATTAGCGGCAGGGCTATTATTCACCATGTTACCATAGCAATGGAGCGTTAGATTCGAAACGGAGCTATTTTTAAACGAATATACAAGTCCGATGGAATTGTCGTGAACTTCATATTTGTTTTGGTCATAATACGTTAAACACAGAGCAAAAGCTAGAAATTAGATATAGATTTATTCGACAATGAGTAAAGTTTACCAGTAGAAAGTCCTAGTATGTCATAATTGAATCCTCCACGCTACTAGATTTTATTCTCGGCTATGTCTGCTGTATCCGCATTATCTGCTTTGTGTACCGTCATGAATACCGCACATTTCGATCGTTTTTAATGCACGGAGAGCTCGTGGCATTGTTTATGACGTTACCGTACCTGTTTGTATCACACTGTCTTTCAAACGCCTGCCTCAGTAAATCAGCATTTAAGAAATGTTAAGTTGTTCTAACAGGAGCATAGCTGTTTCCACACTTAACTGTTTATAATATAAAGGCTAAGTAATGACACAACATTCCCGAAGAACAAATATCATCAAGCTTGTCAGAAAAGATGTCGCGGTGGCCTTACACTGTACAAAAGAAGCATTTCTTTTTGCAGGTACAGTTTTCGTCCTTATGAATACTTTCATTCAAATTTCCAGTGAAAGGCGACGAGCGAGACAGAAATCAAATTTACCACTCAGGTCTTAAGTTCCGAATCGGTTTCTATTGACAAGTTGTGCAAAAATTATTGCAATGACCTACTTTGTTTACGCGAAACAAAATACCAAAATAGAGACAAACACCCCCCTCCCCCTAAAAAAACAAACAAAAAAACAGACAAACAAAGCGAAACAAACTTAAAACACCATGCATAGACATGCAGATATTAACAACACCCCAAATATTAATAATAATAATAAAAAAATAAAATAAAATATTGCTTCGGCGGGGAGTCGAACCTAGGCAGACATGAGCATATATTTAACCTTGAATAAAATGCGATAACTAAGCGAGAAAAAGACGAATAAAAAAGGCAATAATTAATTTATATAATTATATTATAAAATTGAAGACAGAAAGCTAAAATTAACAAGAGATTACGCCTCATCGAGGCCATGGTTTCACTGAACGTTGAACATCAACCCAGTCCGAATCGACGTGAGCCCTCCATTGCAAGTCAGCTAGCCCACTTCTGGCCCGAAGGCCGGACTCTAAACGTAATCTCCCGGATGCTTTTGCGAACTAAGGGAGGATACGGAATTGGGATCCTAGGCCCGTGTAAAAATTCCACCTTGGCGATGCCATTATAAACAAAGCAGTGTCTGTCATCCGATCGGCGCGATTCACACAGCCTGACAACAAACACCGACGCGCAGTGCTGTCTTCCAACCGTTCAGGCCACCACGCCAGCCTGGTGATTCTTGGGTCGAAATAATACTTAGAGTTCCAGATTGTTCCAAAACAATGTGATATGAATGCATACCATGCCCCAATTGGAGTATTGTACATTCGCACAAAAGTTTAACCGTGAAAAAAAAAAACGAAAAAAAAAAAAAACGAAAAAAAAAAAACACGAAAAGATAAGTAAAGCACACAGACACACACGAGACGTAACATGACCTAACGCAATGCTTGTTATGGCATATTTCCAGTCACCACGATCGTTTTGAATGTCTTGATGTGGAAGCGCATAATTCAAAGTAGAGGTGATGTGCAAATAAGGAGGATTCAAGGAGGTGACACAGAACAGTTAAGAAATTCTGTGTTTTAATCTGGATATGTTTCTCCGTGCGAGCGGACGGTTCAGTGTGCTCAACTTGCTCCTCTTCTAGCTCAAAGTCTAAACTGCGTCATGATATAGAAATGTGCATGCACCCTGGCAGGCCAAGCCCTCAGATATCAACGTGGGGGTATGATTTGTCAGTTGACAACTTCTAGCTATACTTTAGCGGACCCTAAACGTGACGGACTTAGTACTGTGTAAGATAATGGAAGGATTACTTCTGGTACGACACCTACAACAGCTATAAAATAGAAAGCTCCTGATTAAAACCCTAAGAGGGCTGCCAACCGTGACTGAAATAAACACCGTCGCGTTCTGACTTTACAGGGATGATAAAGGCCAGTCTCTTAACATTATAACATTAGCAATTCCGTTAGATTTGTACAGTTTTTCTGATCATAGAATAGTCACAATACTACGGTGGCTTAATAGGGACATAGGAAAGGAAACAAGTCTGCTCAAATCTGAAAATTTGGACTTTTTGTCTCTACTTTTGGACTTTTGTTTTTGGATCTAAATTTTGAAGGGAAAAAAAGAGGCAACGTTTGAGATAAAAAGACAACATTGTGAGATTTGGGGACACTGTTTTTCTTTCCTATGTCCTTATTAAGCCACCGTACAATGCTGACATATTGTGCACACAAAATTAAACTGCCGCATGCAACCATCACAGTAGTCTACTGCTGTACACATGTAAGTAAAGGTTTAGTAGCTACAGCGTGATAGTCTGACGTCTATCTTGTCCGTGCGCGCATGCAAACAGTGATACAAGAGCGCTCACAAGAATATCAGCACAAAATCAGAAGCGCGCGCTCCGAAATATTTGTCTGCATTGCATGCTGTACGTACATAATACCTCCGTGCGCGCGTGTGCGTTGATCTATATACGAGTGTTTACTATACCGTCATACACAGTGGATTTTCAATGGAAAATATTTGTTGTCATTTTGTAGGCGTTCATATCAACACGTACTGTACTGTACTGGGCAGTTCTCTCTCCATTGCAAGCAGTGTAGTCTAGACGTTGGATATATCTTGACGTCGTTCTTCGCCTTAATATAGTTGTTCGAACGACTCCAATGACGGCCCGGGGTTGCAGAGAAGAAAAGGACGACATTTGAAGACAGAGTAAACATAACGTGATTACGGTTAGTGATATTTTACATTACCCGAAGTTGTCTGAATGCATGTATGTCTGTCTGTGAAGTTAGCATATGTATAGTCTGCAACGTATACCTAGTCTAGGCCTATCAGTATATGCCTTACTTTTGACTTCAGTTTTCTGCACAACGAGAACAGTGTTACGTCATGGACATGTACCTATTGGCAACTGAGGCATTTTGACGGCACTTAATGCTTTCTGGGATCAGTGTAGAAAAGTCTGTCTGAGGAGAGTTAAAATATGTTCGGTCGGGATTGCGCCAGTAATATGTCGGTTACTTCTTGTATAGGTGCCAGACGTGGCACGAGAAGTTGAGAGCGCCACCGATGGTCATCTTCTACATATCCATTAGCGGCAGGGCTATTATTCACCATGTTACCATAGCAATGGAGCGTTAGATTCGAAACGGAGCTATTTTTAAACGAATATACAAGTCCGATGGAATTGTCGTGAACTTCATATTTGTTTTGGTCATAATACGTTAAACACAGAGCAAAAGCTAGAAATTAGATATAGATTTATTCGACAATGAGTAAAGTTTACCAGTAGAAAGTCCTAGTATGTCATAATTGAATCCTCCACGCTACTAGATTTTATTCTCGGCTATGTCTGCTGTATCCGCATTATCTGCTTTGTGTACCGTCATGAATACCGCACATTTCGATCGTTTTTAATGCACGGAGAGCTCGTGGCATTGTTTATGACGTTACCGTACCTGTTTGTATCACACTGTCTTTCAAACGCCTGCCTCAGTAAATCAGCATTTAAGAAATGTTAAGTTGTTCTAACAGGAGCATAGCTGTTTCCACACTTAACTGTTTATAATATAAAGGCTAAGTAATGACACAACATTCCCGAAGAACAAATATCATCAAGCTTGTCAGAAAAGATGTCGCGGTGGCCTTACACTGTACAAAAGAAGCATTTCTTTTTGCAGGTACAGTTTTCGTCCTTATGAATACTTTCATTCAAATTTCCAGTGAAAGGCGACGAGCGAGACAGAAATCAAATTTACCACTCAGGTCTTAAGTTCCGAATCGGTTTCTATTGACAAGTTGTGCAAAAATTATTGCAATGACCTACTTTGTTTACGCGAAACAAAATACCAAAATAGAGACAAACACCCCCCTCCCCCTAAAAAAACAAACAAAAAAACAGACAAACAAAGCGAAACAAACTTAAAACACCATGCATAGACATGCAGATATTAACAACACCCCAAATATTAATAATAATAATAAAAAAATAAAATAAAATATTGCTTCGGCGGGGAGTCGAACCTAGGCAGACATGAGCATATATTTAACCTTGAATAAAATGCGATAACTAAGCGAGAAAAAGACGAATAAAAAAGGCAATAATTAATTTATATAATTATATTATAAAATTGAAGACAGAAAGCTAAAATTAACAAGAGATTACGCCTCATCGAGGCCATGGTTTCACTGAACGTTGAACATCAACCCAGTCCGAATCGACGTGAGCCCTCCATTGCAAGTCAGCTAGCCCACTTCTGGCCCGAAGGCCGGACTCTAAACGTAATCTCCCGGATGCTTTTGCGAACTAAGGGAGGATACGGAATTGGGATCCTAGGCCCGTGTAAAAATTCCACCTTGGCGATGCCATTATAAACAAAGCAGTGTCTGTCATCCGATCGGCGCGATTCACACAGCCTGACAACAAACACCGACGCGCAGTGCTGTCTTCCAACCGTTCAGGCCACCACGCCAGCCTGGTGATTCTTGGGTCGAAATAATACTTAGAGTTCCAGATTGTTCCAAAACAATGTGATATGAATGCATACCATGCCCCAATTGGAGTATTGTACATTCGCACAAAAGTTTAACCGTGAAAAAAAAAAACGAAAAAAAAAAAAAACGAAAAAAAAAAAACACGAAAAGATAAGTAAAGCACACAGACACACACGAGACGTAACATGACCTAACGCAATGCTTGTTATGGCATATTTCCAGTCACCACGATCGTTTTGAATGTCTTGATGTGGAAGCGCATAATTCAAAGTAGAGGTGATGTGCAAATAAGGAGGATTCAAGGAGGTGACACAGAACAGTTAAGAAATTCTGTGTTTTAATCTGGATATGTTTCTCCGTGCGAGCGGACGGTTCAGTGTGCTCAACTTGCTCCTCTTCTAGCTCAAAGTCTAAACTGCGTCATGATATAGAAATGTGCATGCACCCTGGCAGGCCAAGCCCTCAGATATCAACGTGGGGGTATGATTTGTCAGTTGACAACTTCTAGCTATACTTTAGCGGACCCTAAACGTGACGGACTTAGTACTGTGTAAGATAATGGAAGGATTACTTCTGGTACGACACCTACAACAGCTATAAAATAGAAAGCTCCTGATTAAAACCCTAAGAGGGCTGCCAACCGTGACTGAAATAAACACCGTCGCGTTCTGACTTTACAGGGATGATAAAGGCCAGTCTCTTAACATTATAACATTAGCAATTCCGTTAGATTTGTACAGTTTTTCTGATCATAGAATAGTCACAATACTACGGTGGCTTAATAGGGACATAGGAAAGGAAACAAGTCTGCTCAAATCTGAAAATTTGGACTTTTTGTCTCTACTTTTGGACTTTTGTTTTTGGATCTAAATTTTGAAGGGAAAAAAAGAGGCAACGTTTGAGATAAAAAGACAACATTGTGAGATTTGGGGACACTGTTTTTCTTTCCTATGTCCTTATTAAGCCACCGTACAATGCTGACATATTGTGCACACAAAATTAAACTGCCGCATGCAACCATCACAGTAGTCTACTGCTGTACACATGTAAGTAAAGGTTTAGTAGCTACAGCGTGATAGTCTGACGTCTATCTTGTCCGTGCGCGCATGCAAACAGTGATACAAGAGCGCTCACAAGAATATCAGCACAAAATCAGAAGCGCGCGCTCCGAAATATTTGTCTGCATTGCATGCTGTACGTACATAATACCTCCGTGCGCGCGTGTGCGTTGATCTATATACGAGTGTTTACTATACCGTCATACACAGTGGATTTTCAATGGAAAATATTTGTTGTCATTTTGTAGGCGTTCATATCAACACGTACTGTACTGTACTGGGCAGTTCTCTCTCCATTGCAAGCAGTGTAGTCTAGACGTTGGATATATCTTGACGTCGTTCTTCGCCTTAATATAGTTGTTCGAACGACTCCAATGACGGCCCGGGGTTGCAGAGAAGAAAAGGACGACATTTGAAGACAGAGTAAACATAACGTGATTACGGTTAGTGATATTTTACATTACCCGAAGTTGTCTGAATGCATGTATGTCTGTCTGTGAAGTTAGCATATGTATAGTCTGCAACGTATACCTAGTCTAGGCCTATCAGTATATGCCTTACTTTTGACTTCAGTTTTCTGCACAACGAGAACAGTGTTACGTCATGGACATGTACCTATTGGCAACTGAGGCATTTTGACGGCACTTAATGCTTTCTGGGATCAGTGTAGAAAAGTCTGTCTGAGGAGAGTTAAAATATGTTCGGTCGGGATTGCGCCAGTAATATGTCGGTTACTTCTTGTATAGGTGCCAGACGTGGCACGAGAAGTTGAGAGCGCCACCGATGGTCATCTTCTACATATCCATTAGCGGCAGGGCTATTATTCACCATGTTACCATAGCAATGGAGCGTTAGATTCGAAACGGAGCTATTTTTAAACGAATATACAAGTCCGATGGAATTGTCGTGAACTTCATATTTGTTTTGGTCATAATACGTTAAACACAGAGCAAAAGCTAGAAATTAGATATAGATTTATTCGACAATGAGTAAAGTTTACCAGTAGAAAGTCCTAGTATGTCATAATTGAATCCTCCACGCTACTAGATTTTATTCTCGGCTATGTCTGCTGTATCCGCATTATCTGCTTTGTGTACCGTCATGAATACCGCACATTTCGATCGTTTTTAATGCACGGAGAGCTCGTGGCATTGTTTATGACGTTACCGTACCTGTTTGTATCACACTGTCTTTCAAACGCCTGTCTCAGTAAATCAGCATTTAAGAAATGTTAAGTTGTTCTAACAGGAGCATAGCTGTTTCCACACTTAACTGTTTATAATATAAAGGCTAAGTAATGACACAACATTCCCGAAGAACAAATATCATCAAGCTTGTCAGAAAAGATGTCGCGGTGGCCTTACACTGTACAAAAGAAGCATTTCTTTTTGCAGGTACAGTTTTCGTCCTTATGAATACTTTCATTCAAATTTCCAGTGAAAGGCGACGAGCGAGACAGAAATCAAATTTACCACTCAGGTCTTAAGTTCCGAATCGGTTTCTATTGACAAGTTGTGCAAAAATTATTGCAATGACCTACTTTGTTTACGCGAAACAAAATACCAAAATAGAGACAAACACCCCCCTCCCCCTAAAAAAACAAACAAAAAAACAGACAAACAAAGCGAAACAAACTTAAAACACCATGCATAGACATGCAGATATTAACAACACCCCAAATATTAATAATAATAATAAAAAAATAAAATAAAATATTGCTTCGGCGGGGAGTCGAACCTAGGCAGACATGAGCATATATTTAACCTTGAATAAAATGCGATAACTAAGCGAGAAAAAGACGAATAAAAAAGGCAATAATTAATTTATATAATTATATTATAAAATTGAAGACAGAAAGCTAAAATTAACAAGAGATTACGCCTCATCGAGGCCATGGTTTCACTGAACGTTGAACATCAACCCAGTCCGAATCGACGTGAGCCCTCCATTGCAAGTCAGCTAGCCCACTTCTGGCCCGAAGGCCGGACTCTAAACGTAATCTCCCGGATGCTTTTGCGAACTAAGGGAGGATACGGAATTGGGATCCTAGGCCCGTGTAAAAATTCCACCTTGGCGATGCCATTATAAACAAAGCAGTGTCTGTCATCCGATCGGCGCGATTCACACAGCCTGACAACAAACACCGACGCGCAGTGCTGTCTTCCAACCGTTCAGGCCACCACGCCAGCCTGGTGATTCTTGGGTCGAAATAATACTTAGAGTTCCAGATTGTTCCAAAACAATGTGATATGAATGCATACCATGCCCCAATTGGAGTATTGTACATTCGCACAAAAGTTTAACCGTGAAAAAAAAAAACGAAAAAAAAAAAAAACGAAAAAAAAAAAACACGAAAAGATAAGTAAAGCACACAGACACACACGAGACGTAACATGACCTAACGCAATGCTTGTTATGGCATATTTCCAGTCACCACGATCGTTTTGAATGTCTTGATGTGGAAGCGCATAATTCAAAGTAGAGGTGATGTGCAAATAAGGAGGATTCAAGGAGGTGACACAGAACAGTTAAGAAATTCTGTGTTTTAATCTGGATATGTTTCTCCGTGCGAGCGGACGGTTCAGTGTGCTCAACTTGCTCCTCTTCTAGCTCAAAGTCTAAACTGCGTCATGATATAGAAATGTGCATGCACCCTGGCAGGCCAAGCCCTCAGATATCAACGTGGGGGTATGATTTGTCAGTTGACAACTTCTAGCTATACTTTAGCGGACCCTAAACGTGACGGACTTAGTACTGTGTAAGATAATGGAAGGATTACTTCTGGTACGACACCTACAACAGCTATAAAATAGAAAGCTCCTGATTAAAACCCTAAGAGGGCTGCCAACCGTGACTGAAATAAACACCGTCGCGTTCTGACTTTACAGGGATGATAAAGGCCAGTCTCTTAACATTATAACATTAGCAATTCCGTTAGATTTGTACAGTTTTTCTGATCATAGAATAGTCACAATACTACGGTGGCTTAATAGGGACATAGGAAAGGAAACAAGTCTGCTCAAATCTGAAAATTTGGACTTTTTGTCTCTACTTTTGGACTTTTGTTTTTGGATCTAAATTTTGAAGGGAAAAAAAGAGGCAACGTTTGAGATAAAAAGACAACATTGTGAGATTTGGGGACACTGTTTTTCTTTCCTATGTCCTTATTAAGCCACCGTACAATGCTGACATATTGTGCACACAAAATTAAACTGCCGCATGCAACCATCACAGTAGTCTACTGCTGTACACATGTAAGTAAAGGTTTAGTAGCTACAGCGTGATAGTCTGACGTCTATCTTGTCCGTGCGCGCATGCAAACAGTGATACAAGAGCGCTCACAAGAATATCAGCACAAAATCAGAAGCGCGCGCTCCGAAATATTTGTCTGCATTGCATGCTGTACGTACATAATACCTCCGTGCGCGCGTGTGCGTTGATCTATATACGAGTGTTTACTATACCGTCATACACAGTGGATTTTCAATGGAAAATATTTGTTGTCATTTTGTAGGCGTTCATATCAACACGTACTGTACTGTACTGGGCAGTTCTCTCTCCATTGCAAGCAGTGTAGTCTAGACGTTGGATATATCTTGACGTCGTTCTTCGCCTTAATATAGTTGTTCGAACGACTCCAATGACGGCCCGGGGTTGCAGAGAAGAAAAGGACGACATTTGAAGACAGAGTAAACATAACGTGATTACGGTTAGTGATATTTTACATTACCCGAAGTTGTCTGAATGCATGTATGTCTGTCTGTGAAGTTAGCATATGTATAGTCTGCAACGTATACCTAGTCTAGGCCTATCAGTATATGCCTTACTTTTGACTTCAGTTTTCTGCACAACGAGAACAGTGTTACGTCATGGACATGTACCTATTGGCAACTGAGGCATTTTGACGGCACTTAATGCTTTCTGGGATCAGTGTAGAAAAGTCTGTCTGAGGAGAGTTAAAATATGTTCGGTCGGGATTGCGCCAGTAATATGTCGGTTACTTCTTGTATAGGTGCCAGACGTGGCACGAGAAGTTGAGAGCGCCACCGATGGTCATCTTCTACATATCCATTAGCGGCAGGGCTATTATTCACCATGTTACCATAGCAATGGAGCGTTAGATTCGAAACGGAGCTATTTTTAAACGAATATACAAGTCCGATGGAATTGTCGTGAACTTCATATTTGTTTTGGTCATAATACGTTAAACACAGAGCAAAAGCTAGAAATTAGATATAGATTTATTCGACAATGAGTAAAGTTTACCAGTAGAAAGTCCTAGTATGTCATAATTGAATCCTCCACGCTACTAGATTTTATTCTCGGCTATGTCTGCTGTATCCGCATTATCTGCTTTGTGTACCGTCATGAATACCGCACATTTCGATCGTTTTTAATGCACGGAGAGCTCGTGGCATTGTTTATGACGTTACCGTACCTGTTTGTATCACACTGTCTTTCAAACGCCTGCCTCAGTAAATCAGCATTTAAGAAATGTTAAGTTGTTCTAACAGGAGCATAGCTGTTTCCACACTTAACTGTTTATAATATAAAGGCTAAGTAATGACACAACATTCCCGAAGAACAAATATCATCAAGCTTGTCAGAAAAGATGTCGCGGTGGCCTTACACTGTACAAAAGAAGCATTTCTTTTTGCAGGTACAGTTTTCGTCCTTATGAATACTTTCATTCAAATTTCCAGTGAAAGGCGACGAGCGAGACAGAAATCAAATTTACCACTCAGGTCTTAAGTTCCGAATCGGTTTCTATTGACAAGTTGTGCAAAAATTATTGCAATGACCTACTTTGTTTACGCGAAACAAAATACCAAAATAGAGACAAACACCCCCCTCCCCCTAAAAAAACAAACAAAAAAACAGACAAACAAAGCGAAACAAACTTAAAACACCATGCATAGACATGCAGATATTAACAACACCCCAAATATTAATAATAATAATAAAAAAATAAAATAAAATATTGCTTCGGCGGGGAGTCGAACCTAGGCAGACATGAGCATATATTTAACCTTGAATAAAATGCGATAACTAAGCGAGAAAAAGACGAATAAAAAAGGCAATAATTAATTTATATAATTATATTATAAAATTGAAGACAGAAAGCTAAAATTAACAAGAGATTACGCCTCATCGAGGCCATGGTTTCACTGAACGTTGAACATCAACCCAGTCCGAATCGACGTGAGCCCTCCATTGCAAGTCAGCTAGCCCACTTCTGGCCCGAAGGCCGGACTCTAAACGTAATCTCCCGGATGCTTTTGCGAACTAAGGGAGGATACGGAATTGGGATCCTAGGCCCGTGTAAAAATTCCACCTTGGCGATGCCATTATAAACAAAGCAGTGTCTGTCATCCGATCGGCGCGATTCACACAGCCTGACAACAAACACCGACGCGCAGTGCTGTCTTCCAACCGTTCAGGCCACCACGCCAGCCTGGTGATTCTTGGGTCGAAATAATACTTAGAGTTCCAGATTGTTCCAAAACAATGTGATATGAATGCATACCATGCCCCAATTGGAGTATTGTACATTCGCACAAAAGTTTAACCGTGAAAAAAAAAAACGAAAAAAAAAAAAAACGAAAAAAAAAAAACACGAAAAGATAAGTAAAGCACACAGACACACACGAGACGTAACATGACCTAACGCAATGCTTGTTATGGCATATTTCCAGTCACCACGATCGTTTTGAATGTCTTGATGTGGAAGCGCATAATTCAAAGTAGAGGTGATGTGCAAATAAGGAGGATTCAAGGAGGTGACACAGAACAGTTAAGAAATTCTGTGTTTTAATCTGGATATGTTTCTCCGTGCGAGCGGACGGTTCAGTGTGCTCAACTTGCTCCTCTTCTAGCTCAAAGTCTAAACTGCGTCATGATATAGAAATGTGCATGCACCCTGGCAGGCCAAGCCCTCAGATATCAACGTGGGGGTATGATTTGTCAGTTGACAACTTCTAGCTATACTTTAGCGGACCCTAAACGTGACGGACTTAGTACTGTGTAAGATAATGGAAGGATTACTTCTGGTACGACACCTACAACAGCTATAAAATAGAAAGCTCCTGATTAAAACCCTAAGAGGGCTGCCAACCGTGACTGAAATAAACACCGTCGCGTTCTGACTTTACAGGGATGATAAAGGCCAGTCTCTTAACATTATAACATTAGCAATTCCGTTAGATTTGTACAGTTTTTCTGATCATAGAATAGTCACAATACTACGGTGGCTTAATAGGGACATAGGAAAGGAAACAAGTCTGCTCAAATCTGAAAATTTGGACTTTTTGTCTCTACTTTTGGACTTTTGTTTTTGGATCTAAATTTTGAAGGGAAAAAAAGAGGCAACGTTTGAGATAAAAAGACAACATTGTGAGATTTGGGGACACTGTTTTTCTTTCCTATGTCCTTATTAAGCCACCGTACAATGCTGACATATTGTGCACACAAAATTAAACTGCCGCATGCAACCATCACAGTAGTCTACTGCTGTACACATGTAAGTAAAGGTTTAGTAGCTACAGCGTGATAGTCTGACGTCTATCTTGTCCGTGCGCGCATGCAAACAGTGATACAAGAGCGCTCACAAGAATATCAGCACAAAATCAGAAGCGCGCGCTCCGAAATATTTGTCTGCATTGCATGCTGTACGTACATAATACCTCCGTGCGCGCGTGTGCGTTGATCTATATACGAGTGTTTACTATACCGTCATACACAGTGGATTTTCAATGGAAAATATTTGTTGTCATTTTGTAGGCGTTCATATCAACACGTACTGTACTGTACTGGGCAGTTCTCTCTCCATTGCAAGCAGTGTAGTCTAGACGTTGGATATATCTTGACGTCGTTCTTCGCCTTAATATAGTTGTTCGAACGACTCCAATGACGGCCCGGGGTTGCAGAGAAGAAAAGGACGACATTTGAAGACAGAGTAAACATAACGTGATTACGGTTAGTGATATTTTACATTACCCGAAGTTGTCTGAATGCATGTATGTCTGTCTGTGAAGTTAGCATATGTATAGTCTGCAACGTATACCTAGTCTAGGCCTATCAGTATATGCCTTACTTTTGACTTCAGTTTTCTGCACAACGAGAACAGTGTTACGTCATGGACATGTACCTATTGGCAACTGAGGCATTTTGACGGCACTTAATGCTTTCTGGGATCAGTGTAGAAAAGTCTGTCTGAGGAGAGTTAAAATATGTTCGGTCGGGATTGCGCCAGTAATATGTCGGTTACTTCTTGTATAGGTGCCAGACGTGGCACGAGAAGTTGAGAGCGCCACCGATGGTCATCTTCTACATATCCATTAGCGGCAGGGCTATTATTCACCATGTTACCATAGCAATGGAGCGTTAGATTCGAAACGGAGCTATTTTTAAACGAATATACAAGTCCGATGGAATTGTCGTGAACTTCATATTTGTTTTGGTCATAATACGTTAAACACAGAGCAAAAGCTAGAAATTAGATATAGATTTATTCGACAATGAGTAAAGTTTACCAGTAGAAAGTCCTAGTATGTCATAATTGAATCCTCCACGCTACTAGATTTTATTCTCGGCTATGTCTGCTGTATCCGCATTATCTGCTTTGTGTACCGTCATGAATACCGCACATTTCGATCGTTTTTAATGCACGGAGAGCTCGTGGCATTGTTTATGACGTTACCGTACCTGTTTGTATCACACTGTCTTTCAAACGCCTGCCTCAGTAAATCAGCATTTAAGAAATGTTAAGTTGTTCTAACAGGAGCATAGCTGTTTCCACACTTAACTGTTTATAATATAAAGGCTAAGTAATGACACAACATTCCCGAAGAACAAATATCATCAAGCTTGTCAGAAAAGATGTCGCGGTGGCCTTACACTGTACAAAAGAAGCATTTCTTTTTGCAGGTACAGTTTTCGTCCTTATGAATACTTTCATTCAAATTTCCAGTGAAAGGCGACGAGCGAGACAGAAATCAAATTTACCACTCAGGTCTTAAGTTCCGAATCGGTTTCTATTGACAAGTTGTGCAAAAATTATTGCAATGACCTACTTTGTTTACGCGAAACAAAATACCAAAATAGAGACAAACACCCCCCTCCCCCTAAAAAAACAAACAAAAAAACAGACAAACAAAGCGAAACAAACTTAAAACACCATGCATAGACATGCAGATATTAACAACACCCCAAATATTAATAATAATAATAAAAAAATAAAATAAAATATTGCTTCGGCGGGGAGTCGAACCTAGGCAGACATGAGCATATATTTAACCTTGAATAAAATGCGATAACTAAGCGAGAAAAAGACGAATAAAAAAGGCAATAATTAATTTATATAATTATATTATAAAATTGAAGACAGAAAGCTAAAATTAACAAGAGATTACGCCTCATCGAGGCCATGGTTTCACTGAACGTTGAACATCAACCCAGTCCGAATCGACGTGAGCCCTCCATTGCAAGTCAGCTAGCCCACTTCTGGCCCGAAGGCCGGACTCTAAACGTAATCTCCCGGATGCTTTTGCGAACTAAGGGAGGATACGGAATTGGGATCCTAGGCCCGTGTAAAAATTCCACCTTGGCGATGCCATTATAAACAAAGCAGTGTCTGTCATCCGATCGGCGCGATTCACACAGCCTGACAACAAACACCGACGCGCAGTGCTGTCTTCCAACCGTTCAGGCCACCACGCCAGCCTGGTGATTCTTGGGTCGAAATAATACTTAGAGTTCCAGATTGTTCCAAAACAATGTGATATGAATGCATACCATGCCCCAATTGGAGTATTGTACATTCGCACAAAAGTTTAACCGTGAAAAAAAAAAACGAAAAAAAAAAAAAACGAAAAAAAAAAAACACGAAAAGATAAGTAAAGCACACAGACACACACGAGACGTAACATGACCTAACGCAATGCTTGTTATGGCATATTTCCAGTCACCACGATCGTTTTGAATGTCTTGATGTGGAAGCGCATAATTCAAAGTAGAGGTGATGTGCAAATAAGGAGGATTCAAGGAGGTGACACAGAACAGTTAAGAAATTCTGTGTTTTAATCTGGATATGTTTCTCCGTGCGAGCGGACGGTTCAGTGTGCTCAACTTGCTCCTCTTCTAGCTCAAAGTCTAAACTGCGTCATGATATAGAAATGTGCATGCACCCTGGCAGGCCAAGCCCTCAGATATCAACGTGGGGGTATGATTTGTCAGTTGACAACTTCTAGCTATACTTTAGCGGACCCTAAACGTGACGGACTTAGTACTGTGTAAGATAATGGAAGGATTACTTCTGGTACGACACCTACAACAGCTATAAAATAGAAAGCTCCTGATTAAAACCCTAAGAGGGCTGCCAACCGTGACTGAAATAAACACCGTCGCGTTCTGACTTTACAGGGATGATAAAGGCCAGTCTCTTAACATTATAACATTAGCAATTCCGTTAGATTTGTACAGTTTTTCTGATCATAGAATAGTCACAATACTACGGTGGCTTAATAGGGACATAGGAAAGGAAACAAGTCTGCTCAAATCTGAAAATTTGGACTTTTTGTCTCTACTTTTGGACTTTTGTTTTTGGATCTAAATTTTGAAGGGAAAAAAAGAGGCAACGTTTGAGATAAAAAGACAACATTGTGAGATTTGGGGACACTGTTTTTCTTTCCTATGTCCTTATTAAGCCACCGTACAATGCTGACATATTGTGCACACAAAATTAAACTGCCGCATGCAACCATCACAGTAGTCTACTGCTGTACACATGTAAGTAAAGGTTTAGTAGCTACAGCGTGATAGTCTGACGTCTATCTTGTCCGTGCGCGCATGCAAACAGTGATACAAGAGCGCTCACAAGAATATCAGCACAAAATCAGAAGCGCGCGCTCCGAAATATTTGTCTGCATTGCATGCTGTACGTACATAATACCTCCGTGCGCGCGTGTGCGTTGATCTATATACGAGTGTTTACTATACCGTCATACACAGTGGATTTTCAATGGAAAATATTTGTTGTCATTTTGTAGGCGTTCATATCAACACGTACTGTACTGTACTGGGCAGTTCTCTCTCCATTGCAAGCAGTGTAGTCTAGACGTTGGATATATCTTGACGTCGTTCTTCGCCTTAATATAGTTGTTCGAACGACTCCAATGACGGCCCGGGGTTGCAGAGAAGAAAAGGACGACATTTGAAGACAGAGTAAACATAACGTGATTACGGTTAGTGATATTTTACATTACCCGAAGTTGTCTGAATGCATGTATGTCTGTCTGTGAAGTTAGCATATGTATAGTCTGCAACGTATACCTAGTCTAGGCCTATCAGTATATGCCTTACTTTTGACTTCAGTTTTCTGCACAACGAGAACAGTGTTACGTCATGGACATGTACCTATTGGCAACTGAGGCATTTTGACGGCACTTAATGCTTTCTGGGATCAGTGTAGAAAAGTCTGTCTGAGGAGAGTTAAAATATGTTCGGTCGGGATTGCGCCAGTAATATGTCGGTTACTTCTTGTATAGGTGCCAGACGTGGCACGAGAAGTTGAGAGCGCCACCGATGGTCATCTTCTACATATCCATTAGCGGCAGGGCTATTATTCACCATGTTACCATAGCAATGGAGCGTTAGATTCGAAACGGAGCTATTTTTAAACGAATATACAAGTCCGATGGAATTGTCGTGAACTTCATATTTGTTTTGGTCATAATACGTTAAACACAGAGCAAAAGCTAGAAATTAGATATAGATTTATTCGACAATGAGTAAAGTTTACCAGTAGAAAGTCCTAGTATGTCATAATTGAATCCTCCACGCTACTAGATTTTATTCTCGGCTATGTCTGCTGTATCCGCATTATCTGCTTTGTGTACCGTCATGAATACCGCACATTTCGATCGTTTTTAATGCACGGAGAGCTCGTGGCATTGTTTATGACGTTACCGTACCTGTTTGTATCACACTGTCTTTCAAACGCCTGCCTCAGTAAATCAGCATTTAAGAAATGTTAAGTTGTTCTAACAGGAGCATAGCTGTTTCCACACTTAACTGTTTATAATATAAAGGCTAAGTAATGACACAACATTCCCGAAGAACAAATATCATCAAGCTTGTCAGAAAAGATGTCGCGGTGGCCTTACACTGTACAAAAGAAGCATTTCTTTTTGCAGGTACAGTTTTCGTCCTTATGAATACTTTCATTCAAATTTCCAGTGAAAGGCGACGAGCGAGACAGAAATCAAATTTACCACTCAGGTCTTAAGTTCCGAATCGGTTTCTATTGACAAGTTGTGCAAAAATTATTGCAATGACCTACTTTGTTTACGCGAAACAAAATACCAAAATAGAGACAAACACCCCCCTCCCCCTAAAAAAACAAACAAAAAAACAGACAAACAAAGCGAAACAAACTTAAAACACCATGCATAGACATGCAGATATTAACAACACCCCAAATATTAATAATAATAATAAAAAAATAAAATAAAATATTGCTTCGGCGGGGAGTCGAACCTAGGCAGACATGAGCATATATTTAACCTTGAATAAAATGCGATAACTAAGCGAGAAAAAGACGAATAAAAAAGGCAATAATTAATTTATATAATTATATTATAAAATTGAAGACAGAAAGCTAAAATTAACAAGAGATTACGCCTCATCGAGGCCATGGTTTCACTGAACGTTGAACATCAACCCAGTCCGAATCGACGTGAGCCCTCCATTGCAAGTCAGCTAGCCCACTTCTGGCCCGAAGGCCGGACTCTAAACGTAATCTCCCGGATGCTTTTGCGAACTAAGGGAGGATACGGAATTGGGATCCTAGGCCCGTGTAAAAATTCCACCTTGGCGATGCCATTATAAACAAAGCAGTGTCTGTCATCCGATCGGCGCGATTCACACAGCCTGACAACAAACACCGACGCGCAGTGCTGTCTTCCAACCGTTCAGGCCACCACGCCAGCCTGGTGATTCTTGGGTCGAAATAATACTTAGAGTTCCAGATTGTTCCAAAACAATGTGATATGAATGCATACCATGCCCCAATTGGAGTATTGTACATTCGCACAAAAGTTTAACCGTGAAAAAAAAAAACGAAAAAAAAAAAAAACGAAAAAAAAAAAACACGAAAAGATAAGTAAAGCACACAGACACACACGAGACGTAACATGACCTAACGCAATGCTTGTTATGGCATATTTCCAGTCACCACGATCGTTTTGAATGTCTTGATGTGGAAGCGCATAATTCAAAGTAGAGGTGATGTGCAAATAAGGAGGATTCAAGGAGGTGACACAGAACAGTTAAGAAATTCTGTGTTTTAATCTGGATATGTTTCTCCGTGCGAGCGGACGGTTCAGTGTGCTCAACTTGCTCCTCTTCTAGCTCAAAGTCTAAACTGCGTCATGATATAGAAATGTGCATGCACCCTGGCAGGCCAAGCCCTCAGATATCAACGTGGGGGTATGATTTGTCAGTTGACAACTTCTAGCTATACTTTAGCGGACCCTAAACGTGACGGACTTAGTACTGTGTAAGATAATGGAAGGATTACTTCTGGTACGACACCTACAACAGCTATAAAATAGAAAGCTCCTGATTAAAACCCTAAGAGGGCTGCCAACCGTGACTGAAATAAACACCGTCGCGTTCTGACTTTACAGGGATGATAAAGGCCAGTCTCTTAACATTATAACATTAGCAATTCCGTTAGATTTGTACAGTTTTTCTGATCATAGAATAGTCACAATACTACGGTGGCTTAATAGGGACATAGGAAAGGAAACAAGTCTGCTCAAATCTGAAAATTTGGACTTTTTGTCTCTACTTTTGGACTTTTGTTTTTGGATCTAAATTTTGAAGGGAAAAAAAGAGGCAACGTTTGAGATAAAAAGACAACATTGTGAGATTTGGGGACACTGTTTTTCTTTCCTATGTCCTTATTAAGCCACCGTACAATGCTGACATATTGTGCACACAAAATTAAACTGCCGCATGCAACCATCACAGTAGTCTACTGCTGTACACATGTAAGTAAAGGTTTAGTAGCTACAGCGTGATAGTCTGACGTCTATCTTGTCCGTGCGCGCATGCAAACAGTGATACAAGAGCGCTCACAAGAATATCAGCACAAAATCAGAAGCGCGCGCTCCGAAATATTTGTCTGCATTGCATGCTGTACGTACATAATACCTCCGTGCGCGCGTGTGCGTTGATCTATATACGAGTGTTTACTATACCGTCATACACAGTGGATTTTCAATGGAAAATATTTGTTGTCATTTTGTAGGCGTTCATATCAACACGTACTGTACTGTACTGGGCAGTTCTCTCTCCATTGCAAGCAGTGTAGTCTAGACGTTGGATATATCTTGACGTCGTTCTTCGCCTTAATATAGTTGTTCGAACGACTCCAATGACGGCCCGGGGTTGCAGAGAAGAAAAGGACGACATTTGAAGACAGAGTAAACATAACGTGATTACGGTTAGTGATATTTTACATTACCCGAAGTTGTCTGAATGCATGTATGTCTGTCTGTGAAGTTAGCATATGTATAGTCTGCAACGTATACCTAGTCTAGGCCTATCAGTATATGCCTTACTTTTGACTTCAGTTTTCTGCACAACGAGAACAGTGTTACGTCATGGACATGTACCTATTGGCAACTGAGGCATTTTGACGGCACTTAATGCTTTCTGGGATCAGTGTAGAAAAGTCTGTCTGAGGAGAGTTAAAATATGTTCGGTCGGGATTGCGCCAGTAATATGTCGGTTACTTCTTGTATAGGTGCCAGACGTGGCACGAGAAGTTGAGAGCGCCACCGATGGTCATCTTCTACATATCCATTAGCGGCAGGGCTATTATTCACCATGTTACCATAGCAATGGAGCGTTAGATTCGAAACGGAGCTATTTTTAAACGAATATACAAGTCCGATGGAATTGTCGTGAACTTCATATTTGTTTTGGTCATAATACGTTAAACACAGAGCAAAAGCTAGAAATTAGATATAGATTTATTCGACAATGAGTAAAGTTTACCAGTAGAAAGTCCTAGTATGTCATAATTGAATCCTCCACGCTACTAGATTTTATTCTCGGCTATGTCTGCTGTATCCGCATTATCTGCTTTGTGTACCGTCATGAATACCGCACATTTCGATCGTTTTTAATGCACGGAGAGCTCGTGGCATTGTTTATGACGTTACCGTACCTGTTTGTATCACACTGTCTTTCAAACGCCTGCCTCAGTAAATCAGCATTTAAGAAATGTTAAGTTGTTCTAACAGGAGCATAGCTGTTTCCACACTTAACTGTTTATAATATAAAGGCTAAGTAATGACACAACATTCCCGAAGAACAAATATCATCAAGCTTGTCAGAAAAGATGTCGCGGTGGCCTTACACTGTACAAAAGAAGCATTTCTTTTTGCAGGTACAGTTTTCGTCCTTATGAATACTTTCATTCAAATTTCCAGTGAAAGGCGACGAGCGAGACAGAAATCAAATTTACCACTCAGGTCTTAAGTTCCGAATCGGTTTCTATTGACAAGTTGTGCAAAAATTATTGCAATGACCTACTTTGTTTACGCGAAACAAAATACCAAAATAGAGACAAACACCCCCCTCCCCCTAAAAAAACAAACAAAAAAACAGACAAACAAAGCGAAACAAACTTAAAACACCATGCATAGACATGCAGATATTAACAACACCCCAAATATTAATAATAATAATAAAAAAATAAAATAAAATATTGCTTCGGCGGGGAGTCGAACCTAGGCAGACATGAGCATATATTTAACCTTGAATAAAATGCGATAACTAAGCGAGAAAAAGACGAATAAAAAAGGCAATAATTAATTTATATAATTATATTATAAAATTGAAGACAGAAAGCTAAAATTAACAAGAGATTACGCCTCATCGAGGCCATGGTTTCACTGAACGTTGAACATCAACCCAGTCCGAATCGACGTGAGCCCTCCATTGCAAGTCAGCTAGCCCACTTCTGGCCCGAAGGCCGGACTCTAAACGTAATCTCCCGGATGCTTTTGCGAACTAAGGGAGGATACGGAATTGGGATCCTAGGCCCGTGTAAAAATTCCACCTTGGCGATGCCATTATAAACAAAGCAGTGTCTGTCATCCGATCGGCGCGATTCACACAGCCTGACAACAAACACCGACGCGCAGTGCTGTCTTCCAACCGTTCAGGCCACCACGCCAGCCTGGTGATTCTTGGGTCGAAATAATACTTAGAGTTCCAGATTGTTCCAAAACAATGTGATATGAATGCATACCATGCCCCAATTGGAGTATTGTACATTCGCACAAAAGTTTAACCGTGAAAAAAAAAAACGAAAAAAAAAAAAAACGAAAAAAAAAAAACACGAAAAGATAAGTAAAGCACACAGACACACACGAGACGTAACATGACCTAACGCAATGCTTGTTATGGCATATTTCCAGTCACCACGATCGTTTTGAATGTCTTGATGTGGAAGCGCATAATTCAAAGTAGAGGTGATGTGCAAATAAGGAGGATTCAAGGAGGTGACACAGAACAGTTAAGAAATTCTGTGTTTTAATCTGGATATGTTTCTCCGTGCGAGCGGACGGTTCAGTGTGCTCAACTTGCTCCTCTTCTAGCTCAAAGTCTAAACTGCGTCATGATATAGAAATGTGCATGCACCCTGGCAGGCCAAGCCCTCAGATATCAACGTGGGGGTATGATTTGTCAGTTGACAACTTCTAGCTATACTTTAGCGGACCCTAAACGTGACGGACTTAGTACTGTGTAAGATAATGGAAGGATTACTTCTGGTACGACACCTACAACAGCTATAAAATAGAAAGCTCCTGATTAAAACCCTAAGAGGGCTGCCAACCGTGACTGAAATAAACACCGTCGCGTTCTGACTTTACAGGGATGATAAAGGCCAGTCTCTTAACATTATAACATTAGCAATTCCGTTAGATTTGTACAGTTTTTCTGATCATAGAATAGTCACAATACTACGGTGGCTTAATAGGGACATAGGAAAGGAAACAAGTCTGCTCAAATCTGAAAATTTGGACTTTTTGTCTCTACTTTTGGACTTTTGTTTTTGGATCTAAATTTTGAAGGGAAAAAAAGAGGCAACGTTTGAGATAAAAAGACAACATTGTGAGATTTGGGGACACTGTTTTTCTTTCCTATGTCCTTATTAAGCCACCGTACAATGCTGACATATTGTGCACACAAAATTAAACTGCCGCATGCAACCATCACAGTAGTCTACTGCTGTACACATGTAAGTAAAGGTTTAGTAGCTACAGCGTGATAGTCTGACGTCTATCTTGTCCGTGCGCGCATGCAAACAGTGATACAAGAGCGCTCACAAGAATATCAGCACAAAATCAGAAGCGCGCGCTCCGAAATATTTGTCTGCATTGCATGCTGTACGTACATAATACCTCCGTGCGCGCGTGTGCGTTGATCTATATACGAGTGTTTACTATACCGTCATACACAGTGGATTTTCAATGGAAAATATTTGTTGTCATTTTGTAGGCGTTCATATCAACACGTACTGTACTGTACTGGGCAGTTCTCTCTCCATTGCAAGCAGTGTAGTCTAGACGTTGGATATATCTTGACGTCGTTCTTCGCCTTAATATAGTTGTTCGAACGACTCCAATGACGGCCCGGGGTTGCAGAGAAGAAAAGGACGACATTTGAAGACAGAGTAAACATAACGTGATTACGGTTAGTGATATTTTACATTACCCGAAGTTGTCTGAATGCATGTATGTCTGTCTGTGAAGTTAGCATATGTATAGTCTGCAACGTATACCTAGTCTAGGCCTATCAGTATATGCCTTACTTTTGACTTCAGTTTTCTGCACAACGAGAACAGTGTTACGTCATGGACATGTACCTATTGGCAACTGAGGCATTTTGACGGCACTTAATGCTTTCTGGGATCAGTGTAGAAAAGTCTGTCTGAGGAGAGTTAAAATATGTTCGGTCGGGATTGCGCCAGTAATATGTCGGTTACTTCTTGTATAGGTGCCAGACGTGGCACGAGAAGTTGAGAGCGCCACCGATGGTCATCTTCTACATATCCATTAGCGGCAGGGCTATTATTCACCATGTTACCATAGCAATGGAGCGTTAGATTCGAAACGGAGCTATTTTTAAACGAATATACAAGTCCGATGGAATTGTCGTGAACTTCATATTTGTTTTGGTCATAATACGTTAAACACAGAGCAAAAGCTAGAAATTAGATATAGATTTATTCGACAATGAGTAAAGTTTACCAGTAGAAAGTCCTAGTATGTCATAATTGAATCCTCCACGCTACTAGATTTTATTCTCGGCTATGTCTGCTGTATCCGCATTATCTGCTTTGTGTACCGTCATGAATACCGCACATTTCGATCGTTTTTAATGCACGGAGAGCTCGTGGCATTGTTTATGACGTTACCGTACCTGTTTGTATCACACTGTCTTTCAAACGCCTGCCTCAGTAAATCAGCATTTAAGAAATGTTAAGTTGTTCTAACAGGAGCATAGCTGTTTCCACACTTAACTGTTTATAATATAAAGGCTAAGTAATGACACAACATTCCCGAAGAACAAATATCATCAAGCTTGTCAGAAAAGATGTCGCGGTGGCCTTACACTGTACAAAAGAAGCATTTCTTTTTGCAGGTACAGTTTTCGTCCTTATGAATACTTTCATTCAAATTTCCAGTGAAAGGCGACGAGCGAGACAGAAATCAAATTTACCACTCAGGTCTTAAGTTCCGAATCGGTTTCTATTGACAAGTTGTGCAAAAATTATTGCAATGACCTACTTTGTTTACGCGAAACAAAATACCAAAATAGAGACAAACACCCCCCTCCCCCTAAAAAAACAAACAAAAAAACAGACAAACAAAGCGAAACAAACTTAAAACACCATGCATAGACATGCAGATATTAACAACACCCCAAATATTAATAATAATAATAAAAAAATAAAATAAAATATTGCTTCGGCGGGGAGTCGAACCTAGGCAGACATGAGCATATATTTAACCTTGAATAAAATGCGATAACTAAGCGAGAAAAAGACGAATAAAAAAGGCAATAATTAATTTATATAATTATATTATAAAATTGAAGACAGAAAGCTAAAATTAACAAGAGATTACGCCTCATCGAGGCCATGGTTTCACTGAACGTTGAACATCAACCCAGTCCGAATCGACGTGAGCCCTCCATTGCAAGTCAGCTAGCCCACTTCTGGCCCGAAGGCCGGACTCTAAACGTAATCTCCCGGATGCTTTTGCGAACTAAGGGAGGATACGGAATTGGGATCCTAGGCCCGTGTAAAAATTCCACCTTGGCGATGCCATTATAAACAAAGCAGTGTCTGTCATCCGATCGGCGCGATTCACACAGCCTGACAACAAACACCGACGCGCAGTGCTGTCTTCCAACCGTTCAGGCCACCACGCCAGCCTGGTGATTCTTGGGTCGAAATAATACTTAGAGTTCCAGATTGTTCCAAAACAATGTGATATGAATGCATACCATGCCCCAATTGGAGTATTGTACATTCGCACAAAAGTTTAACCGTGAAAAAAAAAAACGAAAAAAAAAAAAAACGAAAAAAAAAACGAAAAAAAAAAACACGAAAAGATAAGTAAAGCACACAGACACACACGAGACGTAACATGACCTAACGCAATGCTTGTTATGGCATATTTCCAGTCACCACGATCGTTTTGAATGTCTTGATGTGGAAGCGCATAATTCAAAGTAGAGGTGATGTGCAAATAAGGAGGATTCAAGGAGGTGACACAGAACAGTTAAGAAATTCTGTGTTTTAATCTGGATATGTTTCTCCGTGCGAGCGGACGGTTCAGTGTGCTCAACTTGCTCCTCTTCTAGCTCAAAGTCTAAACTGCGTCATGATATAGAAATGTGCATGCACCCTGGCAGGCCAAGCCCTCAGATATCAACGTGGGGGTATGATTTGTCAGTTGACAACTTCTAGCTATACTTTAGCGGACCCTAAACGTGACGGACTTAGTACTGTGTAAGATAATGGAAGGATTACTTCTGGTACGACACCTACAACAGCTATAAAATAGAAAGCTCCTGATTAAAACCCTAAGAGGGCTGCCAACCGTGACTGAAATAAACACCGTCGCGTTCTGACTTTACAGGGATGATAAAGGCCAGTCTCTTAACATTATAACATTAGCAATTCCGTTAGATTTGTACAGTTTTTCTGATCATAGAATAGTCACAATACTACGGTGGCTTAATAGGGACATAGGAAAGGAAACAAGTCTGCTCAAATCTGAAAATTTGGACTTTTTGTCTCTACTTTTGGACTTTTGTTTTTGGATCTAAATTTTGAAGGGAAAAAAAGAGGCAACGTTTGAGATAAAAAGACAACATTGTGAGATTTGGGGACACTGTTTTTCTTTCCTATGTCCTTATTAAGCCACCGTACAATGCTGACATATTGTGCACACAAAATTAAACTGCCGCATGCAACCATCACAGTAGTCTACTGCTGTACACATGTAAGTAAAGGTTTAGTAGCTACAGCGTGATAGTCTGACGTCTATCTTGTCCGTGCGCGCATGCAAACAGTGATACAAGAGCGCTCACAAGAATATCAGCACAAAATCAGAAGCGCGCGCTCCGAAATATTTGTCTGCATTGCATGCTGTACGTACATAATACCTCCGTGCGCGCGTGTGCGTTGATCTATATACGAGTGTTTACTATACCGTCATACACAGTGGATTTTCAATGGAAAATATTTGTTGTCATTTTGTAGGCGTTCATATCAACACGTACTGTACTGTACTGGGCAGTTCTCTCTCCATTGCAAGCAGTGTAGTCTAGACGTTGGATATATCTTGACGTCGTTCTTCGCCTTAATATAGTTGTTCGAACGACTCCAATGACGGCCCGGGGTTGCAGAGAAGAAAAGGACGACATTTGAAGACAGAGTAAACATAACGTGATTACGGTTAGTGATATTTTACATTACCCGAAGTTGTCTGAATGCATGTATGTCTGTCTGTGAAGTTAGCATATGTATAGTCTGCAACGTATACCTAGTCTAGGCCTATCAGTATATGCCTTACTTTTGACTTCAGTTTTCTGCACAACGAGAACAGTGTTACGTCATGGACATGTACCTATTGGCAACTGAGGCATTTTGACGGCACTTAATGCTTTCTGGGATCAGTGTAGAAAAGTCTGTCTGAGGAGAGTTAAAATATGTTCGGTCGGGATTGCGCCAGTAATATGTCGGTTACTTCTTGTATAGGTGCCAGACGTGGCACGAGAAGTTGAGAGCGCCACCGATGGTCATCTTCTACATATCCATTAGCGGCAGGGCTATTATTCACCATGTTACCATAGCAATGGAGCGTTAGATTCGAAACGGAGCTATTTTTAAACGAATATACAAGTCCGATGGAATTGTCGTGAACTTCATATTTGTTTTGGTCATAATACGTTAAACACAGAGCAAAAGCTAGAAATTAGATATAGATTTATTCGACAATGAGTAAAGTTTACCAGTAGAAAGTCCTAGTATGTCATAATTGAATCCTCCACGCTACTAGATTTTATTCTCGGCTATGTCTGCTGTATCCGCATTATCTGCTTTGTGTACCGTCATGAATACCGCACATTTCGATCGTTTTTAATGCACGGAGAGCTCGTGGCATTGTTTATGACGTTACCGTACCTGTTTGTATCACACTGTCTTTCAAACGCCTGCCTCAGTAAATCAGCATTTAAGAAATGTTAAGTTGTTCTAACAGGAGCATAGCTGTTTCCACACTTAACTGTTTATAATATAAAGGCTAAGTAATGACACAACATTCCCGAAGAACAAATATCATCAAGCTTGTCAGAAAAGATGTCGCGGTGGCCTTACACTGTACAAAAGAAGCATTTCTTTTTGCAGGTACAGTTTTCGTCCTTATGAATACTTTCATTCAAATTTCCAGTGAAAGGCGACGAGCGAGACAGAAATCAAATTTACCACTCAGGTCTTAAGTTCCGAATCGGTTTCTATTGACAAGTTGTGCAAAAATTATTGCAATGACCTACTTTGTTTACGCGAAACAAAATACCAAAATAGAGACAAACACCCCCCTCCCCCTAAAAAAACAAACAAAAAAACAGACAAACAAAGCGAAACAAACTTAAAACACCATGCATAGACATGCAGATATTAACAACACCCCAAATATTAATAATAATAATAAAAAAATAAAATAAAATATTGCTTCGGCGGGGAGTCGAACCTAGGCAGACATGAGCATATATTTAACCTTGAATAAAATGCGATAACTAAGCGAGAAAAAGACGAATAAAAAAGGCAATAATTAATTTATATAATTATATTATAAAATTGAAGACAGAAAGCTAAAATTAACAAGAGATTACGCCTCATCGAGGCCATGGTTTCACTGAACGTTGAACATCAACCCAGTCCGAATCGACGTGAGCCCTCCATTGCAAGTCAGCTAGCCCACTTCTGGCCCGAAGGCCGGACTCTAAACGTAATCTCCCGGATGCTTTTGCGAACTAAGGGAGGATACGGAATTGGGATCCTAGGCCCGTGTAAAAATTCCACCTTGGCGATGCCATTATAAACAAAGCAGTGTCTGTCATCCGATCGGCGCGATTCACACAGCCTGACAACAAACACCGACGCGCAGTGCTGTCTTCCAACCGTTCAGGCCACCACGCCAGCCTGGTGATTCTTGGGTCGAAATAATACTTAGAGTTCCAGATTGTTCCAAAACAATGTGATATGAATGCATACCATGCCCCAATTGGAGTATTGTACATTCGCACAAAAGTTTAACCGTGAAAAAAAAAAACGAAAAAAAAAAAAAACGAAAAAAAAAAAACACGAAAAGATAAGTAAAGCACACAGACACACACGAGACGTAACATGACCTAACGCAATGCTTGTTATGGCATATTTCCAGTCACCACGATCGTTTTGAATGTCTTGATGTGGAAGCGCATAATTCAAAGTAGAGGTGATGTGCAAATAAGGAGGATTCAAGGAGGTGACACAGAACAGTTAAGAAATTCTGTGTTTTAATCTGGATATGTTTCTCCGTGCGAGCGGACGGTTCAGTGTGCTCAACTTGCTCCTCTTCTAGCTCAAAGTCTAAACTGCGTCATGATATAGAAATGTGCATGCACCCTGGCAGGCCAAGCCCTCAGATATCAACGTGGGGGTATGATTTGTCAGTTGACAACTTCTAGCTATACTTTAGCGGACCCTAAACGTGACGGACTTAGTACTGTGTAAGATAATGGAAGGATTACTTCTGGTACGACACCTACAACAGCTATAAAATAGAAAGCTCCTGATTAAAACCCTAAGAGGGCTGCCAACCGTGACTGAAATAAACACCGTCGCGTTCTGACTTTACAGGGATGATAAAGGCCAGTCTCTTAACATTATAACATTAGCAATTCCGTTAGATTTGTACAGTTTTTCTGATCATAGAATAGTCACAATACTACGGTGGCTTAATAGGGACATAGGAAAGGAAACAAGTCTGCTCAAATCTGAAAATTTGGACTTTTTGTCTCTACTTTTGGACTTTTGTTTTTGGATCTAAATTTTGAAGGGAAAAAAAGAGGCAACGTTTGAGATAAAAAGACAACATTGTGAGATTTGGGGACACTGTTTTTCTTTCCTATGTCCTTATTAAGCCACCGTACAATGCTGACATATTGTGCACACAAAATTAAACTGCCGCATGCAACCATCACAGTAGTCTACTGCTGTACACATGTAAGTAAAGGTTTAGTAGCTACAGCGTGATAGTCTGACGTCTATCTTGTCCGTGCGCGCATGCAAACAGTGATACAAGAGCGCTCACAAGAATATCAGCACAAAATCAGAAGCGCGCGCTCCGAAATATTTGTCTGCATTGCATGCTGTACGTACATAATACCTCCGTGCGCGCGTGTGCGTTGATCTATATACGAGTGTTTACTATACCGTCATACACAGTGGATTTTCAATGGAAAATATTTGTTGTCATTTTGTAGGCGTTCATATCAACACGTACTGTACTGTACTGGGCAGTTCTCTCTCCATTGCAAGCAGTGTAGTCTAGACGTTGGATATATCTTGACGTCGTTCTTCGCCTTAATATAGTTGTTCGAACGACTCCAATGACGGCCCGGGGTTGCAGAGAAGAAAAGGACGACATTTGAAGACAGAGTAAACATAACGTGATTACGGTTAGTGATATTTTACATTACCCGAAGTTGTCTGAATGCATGTATGTCTGTCTGTGAAGTTAGCATATGTATAGTCTGCAACGTATACCTAGTCTAGGCCTATCAGTATATGCCTTACTTTTGACTTCAGTTTTCTGCACAACGAGAACAGTGTTACGTCATGGACATGTACCTATTGGCAACTGAGGCATTTTGACGGCACTTAATGCTTTCTGGGATCAGTGTAGAAAAGTCTGTCTGAGGAGAGTTAAAATATGTTCGGTCGGGATTGCGCCAGTAATATGTCGGTTACTTCTTGTATAGGTGCCAGACGTGGCACGAGAAGTTGGAGAGCGCCACCGATGGTCATCTTCTACATATCCATTAGCGGCAGGGCTATTATTCACCATGTTACCATAGCAATGGAGCGTTAGATTCGAAACGGAGCTATTTTTAAACGAATATACAAGTCCGATGGAATTGTCGTGAACTTCATATTTGTTTTGGTCATAATACGTTAAACACAGAGCAAAAGCTAGAAATTAGATATAGATTTATTCGACAATGAGTAAAGTTTACCAGTAGAAAGTCCTAGTATGTCATAATTGAATCCTCCACGCTACTAGATTTTATTCTCGGCTATGTCTGCTGTATCCGCATTATCTGCTTTGTGTACCGTCATGAATACCGCACATTTCGATCGTTTTTAATGCACGGAGAGCTCGTGGCATTGTTTATGACGTTACCGTACCTGTTTGTATCACACTGTCTTTCAAACGCCTGCCTCAGTAAATCAGCATTTAAGAAATGTTAAGTTGTTCTAACAGGAGCATAGCTGTTTCCACACTTAACTGTTTATAATATAAAAGGCTAAGTAATGACACAACATTCCCGAAGAACAAATATCATCAAGCTTGTCAGAAAAGATGTCGCGGTGGCCTTACACTGTACAAAAGAAGCATTTCTTTTTGCAGGTACAGTTTTCGTCCTTATGAATACTTTCATTCAAATTTCCAGTGAAAGGCGACGAGCGAGACAGAAATCAAATTTACCACTCAGGTCTTAAGTTCCGAATCGGTTTCTATTGACAAGTTGTGCAAAAATTATTGCAATGACCTACTTTGTTTACGCGAAACAAAATACCAAAATAGAGACAAACACCCCCCTCCCCCTAAAAAAACAAACAAAAAAACAGACAAACAAAGCGAAACAAACTTAAAACACCATGCATAGACATGCAGATATTAACAACACCCCAAATATTAATAATAATAATAAAAAAATAAAATAAAATATTGCTTCGGCGGGGAGTCGAACCTAGGCAGACATGAGCATATATTTAACCTTGAATAAAATGCGATAACTAAGCGAGAAAAAGACGAATAAAAAAGGCAATAATTAATTTATATAATTATATTATAAAATTGAAGACAGAAAGCTAAAATTAACAAGAGATTACGCCTCATCGAGGCCATGGTTTCACTGAACGTTGAACATCAACCCAGTCCGAATCGACGTGAGCCCTCCATTGCAAGTCAGCTAGCCCACTTCTGGCCCGAAGGCCGGACTCTAAACGTAATCTCCCGGATGCTTTTGCGAACTAAGGGAGGATACGGAATTGGGATCCTAGGCCCGTGTAAAAATTCCACCTTGGCGATGCCATTATAAACAAAGCAGTGTCTGTCATCCGATCGGCGCGATTCACACAGCCTGACAACAAACACCGACGCGCAGTGCTGTCTTCCAACCGTTCAGGCCACCACGCCAGCCTGGTGATTCTTGGGTCGAAATAATACTTAGAGTTCCAGATTGTTCCAAAACAATGTGATATGAATGCATACCATGCCCCAATTGGAGTATTGTACATTCGCACAAAAGTTTAACCGTGAAAAAAAAAAACGAAAAAAAAAAAAAAAAACGAAAAAAAAAAAACACGAAAAGATAAGTAAAGCACACAGACACACACGAGACGTAACATGACCTAACGCAATGCTTGTTATGGCATATTTCCAGTCACCACGATCGTTTTGAATGTCTTGATGTGGAAGCGCATAATTCAAAGTAGAGGTGATGTGCAAATAAGGAGATTCAAGGAGGTGACACAGAACAGTTAAGAAATTCTGTGTTTTAATCTGGATATGTTTCTCCGTGCGAGCGACGGTTCAGTGTGCTCAACTTGCTCCTCTTCTAGCTCAAAGTCTAAACTGCGTCATGATATAGAAATGTGCATGCACCCTGGCAGGCCAAGCCCTCAGATATCAACGTGGGGGTATGATTTGTCAGTTGACAACTTCTAGCTATACTTTAGCGGACCCTAAACGTGACGGACTTAGTACTGTGTAAGATAATGGAAGGATTACTTCTGGTACGACACCTACAACAGCTATAAAATAGAAAGCTCCTGATTAAAACCCTAAGAGGGGCTGCCAACCGTGACTGAAATAAACACCGTCGCGTTCTGACTTTACAGGGATGATAAAGGCCAGTCTCTTAACATTATAACATTAGCAATTCCGTTAGATTTGTACAGTTTTTCTGATCATAGAATAGTCACAATACTACGGTGGCTTAATAGGGACATAGGAAAGGAAACAAGTCTGCTCAAATCTGAAAATTTGGACTTTTTGTCTCTACTTTTGGACTTTTGTTTTTGGATCTAAATTTTGAAGGGAAAAAAAGAGGCAACGTTTGAGATAAAAAGACAACATTGTGAGATTTGGGGACACTGTTTTTCTTTCCTATGTCCTTATTAAGCCACCGTACAATGCTGACATATTGTGCACACAAAATTAAACTGCCGCATGCAACCATCACAGTAGTCTACTGCTGTACACATGTAAGTAAAGGTTTAGTAGCTACAGCGTGATAGTCTGACGTCTATCTTGTCCGTGCGCGCATGCAAACAGTGATACAAGAGCGCTCACAAGAATATCAGCACAAAATCAGAAGCGCGCGCTCCGAAATATTTGTCTGCATTGCATGCTGTACGTACATAATACCTCCGTGCGCGCGTGTGCGTTGATCTATATACGAGTGTTTACTATACCGTCATACACAGTGGATTTTCAATGGAAAATATTTGTTGTCATTTTGTAGGCGTTCATATCAACACGTACTGTACTGTACTGGGCAGTTCTCTCTCCATTGCAAGCAGTGTAGTCTAGACGTTGGATATATCTTGACGTCGTTCTTCGCCTTAATATAGTTGTTCGAACGACTCCAATGACGGCCCGGGGTTGCAGAGAAGAAAAGACGACATTTGAAGACAGAGTAAACATAACGTGATTACGGTTAGTGATATTTTACATTACCCGAAGTTGTCTGAATGCATGTATGTCTGTCTGTGAAGTTAGCATATGTATAGTCTGCAACGTATACCTAGTCTAGGCCTATCAGTATATGCCTTACTTTTGACTTCAGTTTTCTGCACAACGAGAACAGTGTTACGTCATGGACATGTACCTATTGGCAACTGAGGCATTTTGACGGCACTTAATGCTTTCTGGGATCAGTGTAGAAAAGTCTGTCTGAGGAGAGTTAAAATATGTTCGGTCGGGATTGCGCCAGTAATATGTCGGTTACTTCTTGTATAGGTGCCAGACGTGGCACGAGAAGTTGAGAGCGCCACCGATGGTCATCTTCTACATATCCATTAGCGGCAGGGCTATTATTCACCATGTTACCATAGCAATGGAGCGTTAGATTCGAAACGGAGCTATTTTTAAACGAATATACAAGTCCGATGGAATTGTCGTGAACTTCATATTTGTTTTGGTCATAATACGTTAAACACAGAGCAAAAGCTAGAAATTAGATATAGATTTATTCGACAATGAGTAAAGTTTACCAGTAGAAAGTCCTAGTATGTCATAATTGAATCCTCCACGCTACTAGATTTTATTCTCGGCTATGTCTGCTGTATCCGCATTATCTGCTTTGTGTACCGTCATGAATACCGCACATTTCGATCGTTTTTAATGCACGGAGAGCTCGTGGCATTGTTTATGACGTTACCGTACCTGTTTGTATCACACTGTCTTTCAAACGCCTGCCTCAGTAAATCAGCATTTAAGAAATGTTAAGTTGTTCTAACAGGAGCATAGCTGTTTCCACACTTAACTGTTTATAATATAAAGGCTAAGTAATGACACAACATTCCCGAAGAACAAATATCATCAAGCTTGTCAGAAAAGATGTCGCGGTGGCCTTACACTGTACAAAAGAAGCATTTCTTTTGCAGGTACAGTTTTCGTCCTTATGAATACTTTCATTCAAATTTCCAGTGAAAGGCGACGAGCGAGACAGAAATCAAATTTACCACTCAGGTCTTAAGTTCCGAATCGGTTTCTATTGACAAGTTGTGCAAAAATTATTGCAATGACCTACTTTGTTTACGCGAAACAAATACCAAAATAGAGACAAACACCCCCCCTCCCCCTAAAAAAACAAACAAAAAAACAGACAAACAAAGCGAAACAAACTTAAAACACCATGCATAGACATGCAGATATTAACAACACCCCAAATATTAATAATAATAATAAAAAAATAAAATAAAATATTGCTTCGGCGGGGAGTCGAACCTAGGCAGACATGAGCATATATTTAACCTTGAATAAAAATGCGATAACTAAGCGAGAAAAAGACGAATAAAAAAGGCAATAATTAATTTATATAATTATATTATAAAATTGAAGACAGAAAGCTAAAATTAACAAGAGATTACGCCTCATCGAGGCCATGGTTTCACTGAACGTTGAACATCAACCCAGTCCGAATCGACGTGAGCCCTCCATTGCAAGTCAGCTAGCCCACTTCTGGCCCGAAGGCCGGACTCTAAACGTAATCTCCCGGATGCTTTTGCGAACTAAGGGAGGATACGGAATTGGGATCCTAGGCCCCGTGTAAAAATTCCACCTTGGCGATGCCATTATAAACAAAGCAGTGTCTGTCATCCGATCGGCGCGATTCACACAGCCTGACAACAAACACCGACGCGCAGTGCTGTCTTCCAACCGTTCAGGCCACCACGCCAGCCTGGTGATTCTTGGGTCGAAATAATACTTAGAGTTCCAGATTGTTCCAAAACAATGTGATATGAATGCATACCATGCCCCAATTGGAGTATTGTACATTCGCACAAAAGTTTAACCGTGAAAAAAAAAAACGAAAAAAAAAAAAAAAACGAAAAAAAAAAAACACGAAAAGATAAGTAAAGCACACAGACACACACGAGACGTAACATGACCTAACGCAATGCTTGTTATGGCATATTTCCAGTCACCACGATCGTTTTGAATGTCTTGATGTGGAAGCGCATAATTCAAAGTAGAGGTGATGTGCAAATAAGGAGGATTCAAGGAGGTGACACAGAACAGTTAAGAAATTCTGTGTTTTAATCTGGATATGTTTCTCCGTGCGAGCGGACGGTTCAGTGTGCTCAACTTGCTCCTCTTCTAGCTCAAAGTCTAAACTGCGTCATGATATAGAAATGTGCATGCACCCTGGCAGGCCAAGCCCTCAGATATCAACGTGGGGGTATGATTTGTCAGTTGACAACTTCTAGCTATACTTTAGCGGACCCTAAACGTGACGGACTTAGTACTGTGTAAGATAATGGAAGGATTACTTCTGGTACGACACCTACAACAGCTATAAAATAGAAAGCTCCTGATTAAAACCCTAAGAGGGCTGCCAACCGTGACTGAAATAAACACCGTCGCGTTCTGACTTTACAGGGATGATAAAGGCCAGTCTCTTAACATTATAACATTAGCAATTCCGTTAGATTTGTACAGTTTTTCTGATCATAGAATAGTCACAATACTACGGTGGCTTAATAGGGACATAGGAAAGGAAACAAGTCTGCTCAAATCTGAAAATTTGGACTTTTTGTCTCTACTTTTGGACTTTTGTTTTTGGATCTAAATTTTGAAGGGAAAAAAAGAGGCAACGTTTGAGATAAAAAGACAACATTGTGAGATTTGGGGACACTGTTTTTCTTTCCTATGTCCTTATTAAGCCACCGTACAATGCTGACATATTGTGCACACAAAATTAAACTGCCGCATGCAACCATCACAGTAGTCTACTGCTGTACACATGTAAGTAAAGGTTTAGTAGCTACAGCGTGATAGTCTGACGTCTATCTTGTCCGTGCGCGCATGCAAACAGTGATACAAGAGCGCTCACAAGAATATCAGCACAAAATCAGAAGCGCGCGCTCCGAAATATTTGTCTGCATTGCATGCTGTACGTACATAATACCTCCGTGCGCGCGTGTGCGTTGATCTATATACGAGTGTTTACTATACCGTCATACACAGTGGATTTTCATGGAAAATATTTGTTGTCATTTTGTAGGCGTTCATATCAACACGTACTGTACTGTACTGGGCAGTTCTCTCTCCATTGCAAGCAGTGTAGTCTAGACGTTGGATATATCTTGACGTCGTTCTTCGCCTTAATATAGTTGTTCGAACGACTCCAATGACGGCCCGGGGTTGCAGAGAAGAAAAGGACGACATTTGAAGACAGAGTAAACATAACGTGATTACGGTTAGTGATATTTTACATTACCCGAAGTTGTCTGAATGCATGTATGTCTGTCTGTGAAGTTAGCATATGTATAGTCTGCAACGTATACCTAGTCTAGGCCTATCAGTATATGCCTTACTTTTGACTTCAGTTTTCTGCACAACGAGAACAGTGTTACGTCATGGACATGTACCTATTGGCAACTGAGGCATTTTGACGGCACTTAATGCTTTCTGGGATCAGTGTAGAAAAGTCTGTCTGAGGAGAGTTAAAATATGTTCGGTCGGGATTGCGCCAGTAATATGTCGGTTACTTCTTGTATAGGTGCCAGACGTGGCACGAGAAGTTGAGAGCGCCACCGATGGTCATCTTCTACATATCCATTAGCGGCAGGGCTATTATTCACCATGTTACCATAGCAATGGAGCGTTAGATTCGAAACGGAGCTATTTTTAAACGAATATACAAGTCCGATGGAATTGTCGTGAACTTCATATTTGTTTTGGTCATAATACGTTAAACACAGAGCAAAAGCTAGAAATTAGATATAGATTTATTCGACAATGAGTAAAGTTTACCAGTAGAAAGTCCTAGTATGTCATAATTGAATCCTCCACGCTACTAGATTTTATTCTCGGCTATGTCTGCTGTATCCGCATTATCTGCTTTGTGTACCGTCATGAATACCGCACATTTCGATCGTTTTTAATGCACGGAGAGCTCGTGGCATTGTTTATGACGTTACCGTACCTGTTTGTATCACACTGTCTTTCAAACGCCTGCCTCAGTAAATCAGCATTTAAGAAATGTTAAGTTGTTCTAACAGGAGCATAGCTGTTTCCACACTTAACTGTTTATAATATAAAGGCTAAGTAATGACACAACATTCCCGAAGAACAAATATCATCAAGCTTGTCAGAAAAGATGTCGCGGTGGCCTTACACTGTACAAAAGAAGCATTTCTTTTTGCAGGTACAGTTTTCGTCCTTATGAATACTTTCATTCAAATTTCCAGTGAAAGGCGACGAGCGAGACAGAAATCAAATTTACCACTCAGGTCTTAAGTTCCGAATCGGTTTCTATTGACAAGTTGTGCAAAAATTATTGCAATGACCTACTTTGTTTACGCGAACAAAATACCAAAATAGAGACAAACACCCCCCTCCCCCTAAAAAAACAAACAAAAAAACAGACAAACAAAGCG
>NC_092573.1:12335000-12415000 GCF_037975245.1 Apostichopus japonicus | reverse complement strand
GCAGAAAACTGGACTCGAGTACTATAAACGTGTATATTACACATTTCTTTGTGGGTATACTGTACGGGTGGGATCTACATTAAATACGTGTTTGTTGCAACATTGTTCAGTTCAGTGGTGTTGTTATTGTTTGTTGTGTAGGGCAATAAAGCTTTAAACAACAGACACATCCCTACCTGTGATTCATTGATTAACGGTAAACTGTAACCGTAGGTGTTTTTTTGATTTTTAAATTATGTGATGCAACTTACCAGGTAGGAACACTTAAACACAAGAATACTGTCATACAACAAATTTGAACACATTGTTAGTAACAGATGATGAAGCCACAAATGAAAGTATGAGTTCATGTATAAGAATTCAAAATAATAACAATTTTGGAAGCTAGGAAACTTTTAAAGAAAATGGTTACACATCTCTAAAAGATAATGGCGATCCGTTATAACAATTCCTCATTCATATAAACACTTAATAACCATGCAACTTTAAACCATGCAGGGAGTTGGGGAAAAAAATTCATCTGTTTGCACAAATCTTAGATATAACCCTCAGTGTCAACGTGTGAATTGTGTAAACAAGAGTACAACGACACAGGATTCGGTATTTGAGCAGGTTTCCAATAACAAGTTTCGTACTTTTTGGAATAATATCTTTCTTTCTTTCTTTTAAAAAAAACGCAACTTTCAAAAGAACCAACCTTTGTATAATGCAGTTGGCACCTTCCTCTTTCAATCTGTTTAAATCTGTGTGAATATTAATGTACATTTAAAGAGTTGTATCTGCATTGCATGTATGGGCTGCCACATTATGTCAAAATATTCTTGCTATGAGTTGCACTTCTCTTTATATAGTAAGTACACCTTTTAAAGGGTTTCAGTGCAAACACATGAATTTATTTGTAATCTAAGATCATCAACGGCGTCGGTTCGCCGGACCAATATTCACGGCGCAAAAAATCTGGGAAGTATATTTTTCAATAATGATGACGGCAAGTAGGCTAAATGTGACTACTCTGGCATGGTAGGGGTCTTTTTTTCAAGCTCGGGAAGTGCCATTTCCTGCAATCTGGGAGGCATTTTTCAAAATTTTCTCCATAACGCTACGCGCCAACCATGGTGGCGCGTAGCGTAGTTTGACCTACCAAAGGTCCTCCCGATAATTATGATAGATGGCCACACTCTATTCTGCCGTACCAATCCCAAGTAGCTTCCGACGCCCCTGATAATACATATAATATTAATGTCTCCACGCTTCCATAGGCATGAGTTGTATAATTTCCATTTATGATTTTCAATATGCACATTATAAACCTATCACTGTAGGATATCCGTTGCGCACAAGCCAATGTTTTTGTCAGGGGTCATTATAGCTAAGTATTGTGGGTTCCTGTATAGAGGTAATTTAAAGTGCATGTTTTCATGGAGGAACGTTGTTGTATCCCGGCGCTAGCGCAACTCTTAAAATCCCGGTAACAATACTGAGAATAATACTTGGTAGTAATATAAGATTTTTCTATTTGTACAGCTTTCTGTTGATTTCTCAAGTCTTGCTAATGTAAACCTGTGAAACCAGTGGCGTAGGAAGGTACTTTTGAGTGGGGGGGGGGGGGCTGGAGACTGATGGCTGGCCTGGGGAGGGGTCTAAGGGGAGGGGTTGAGGGGGAATTTTTTTTTGCATTTCCAGGTGGCTTCAGATGCAATTTGGTGCAATATAGCACATTCAACACCCGCTCCATTTTGTAAACTTAATTTTGTATTTTCACCTGGCCTTAGATGCAATTTGGTGCTCCAAATGAGTTTTTTTTTCTCATTTGGAAATGAAAAAGGGGTTTTCTGACTTGCGAAGCGGGGGGGGGGGGGGGGCGGAATGATACTTCCGCCCCTCCACATTTTTCACTGGGGGCTGGCGCCCCCAGCCCCCCGGTTCCTACGCCCTTGTGTGAAACAACATTCTTTTCATTCCTTGATCAACATCTGGACAGAATGTTAGACAAGTTTACTAAAAAAAAAGCTAAAGTTGCAATGCACACAGAATGCAAGCAAGCTGCAGAATGTTCAGGTTGGTTGTGCATGATAAATTAATGGTAGTTTTATCATTTCAATTTGTATTTGGTGGCATCCAATAAATATATGTTTGAACAAGAGTGGATAGAGGGTGTGGGTCGAACCTCTTTTTCATAGCACACATAAATTCAAAAGAAACATGTCCTATAGCTGTTAGATCTAGTTATAGTTTCAGTTTCAGTTCCATCATTCCAGTATAAATAGCATAAAATACAATTATGTTTAATAAGAGAGAATAAAACGTAAGATAGATAAATTCCATAAAAGCGATTAAAGGCAAATTAAGAGTTAGTAAAAAAAAGCAACAGTTTTCAAAGTGTTAGTCAACTGAAAATATTAAGGAAATATCAATAAACATATATTAAATCAAATCATTTAAGATACCATTTTGAATAAAAAAAGATGTTCTGCATAGAAATGAATTTGTGATAATTTTAACCCAATATTATGTTGGTGCTATTGCACGATGTCATAGAAGTATAATGCTTTCATCGGTTTGAGTGCATGTGTATGTATGCGAATGTGTGTGTATGTGTGTTTGCATGTATTTGTGTTTGCATACGTGTGTATGTATGTTTGTGTGAACGCTCGCGTACTCGTACTTCAAGTCCGCGTGCGTTTTTAAGAATAATCCTTCTTTCGGGGTTTCTTAATAAATGTAATGTGAACGGTCGCGGACTTATGGTGACCTGAGATTTGCGACTAAGTTATAATATCCGCTCTATCCAGTTGTAATTTGGCGGGTATTTTTGAACGTGCAGTAGGCGTGAGGTATACCTACGTTGTGTTTGTTCAAATGTCAGGCCGGGCCTTTCTTTACAGAAACACTACCTAACGACGCTATACGTAAACATATTTCATTTTTCTTCGCACCGATTCGACCAACATAAAAGTCACCGTTAAGTTCGTGAGACTAGAACAAACTGAATGACTATCCACTTAAATCTAATAAACTATAATTCATTGAACAACAAACTCACAGGTTTTTGAAGAGGCCAAAAAACGGTAATTTATGATTACTTCGAAACGGATGATTTTGGACTCGGTTGCTACGGCAGTTACTAAAAGGCTAGAACCCTTACGTATGGCCTAGCATATAATGACGTTGCATTAGCCTATACGCATATACCTTCCTAGGTGTTAAGACCTAATATTAAATGCCTTCGATGTTGGATTAGCCTCAAATACGACATCAGCAGTAAAACAGTGACTAGCAAGATCGTTCGCTCATCCATTTGAAATGTTTGTAAGAAATTTGAATTTGGGTTAACGTGTAATGAATGAAGTAAAACGGATTGGTGTGAAATTTGAATACAGTATACTGTTTACGTTTATGCGCAGTGGTGTATGCAGTAGAACCTACCAAAATGGTACAGCACTATGGCGGGCAATCAGTCTCAAATTGTGGGGAATCGACTTATACTGATTTAAATCGACATATACCAATTTCCTTCGACTTATACTAGTTTCCAGCAGCTTAAATTGACTTCTACAGATTTAAATCGACATATACCAGTTTAATTCTTCATATAATCGATCTAAATCGACATATACCAGTTTAATTCTACATATAATCGATCTAAATCGACATGTAGCAGTTTAATTCGATATATATCATCGATTGAATCGACTGTACGATTTAAATCAATGATAAGTAAAATAAATCGGTATATGTCAATTTAAATCGATATATACCAGTTTAAATCGATGATATGTCGAATTAAATCGGTGTATGTCAATTTAATTCGACATATACCAATTTAAATCGACATATACCAATTTAATCCGACTTATACCAGTTTAAATGGACATATTTAAATCGACATATACCAATTTAAAACAATGATATGTAAAATAAATCGGTATATGTCAATTTAAATCGACATCTACTAGTTTAAATCGATGATATGTCGAATTAAATCGGTAGAAGTCAATTGCCTTGGACTTATACCAGTTTCTAGCAACTCAAATTGGCATATACCTATTTTAATCGACATGTCATCGATATAGCTCATTAACATATTCCAAATTCCGATTTGGGTGATGATTGACATGTGAAGATACATCACATGCAGTCACCTGACAAGGCGGGCGAATAATTAAATAGTTCCAAATTTACCAAGCTATCAAGGGTGTTCATCATATGTCAATGGTAATCAAGGGCGTATCCAGGATTTTTTAACCCTGGGGAGGGGGGCGCGAATTACTATCTAAGCGGAGCGCCACCATCGGTTGGCGCACAGCGTGCAAGATAATTTCTGGTTTTGATACACCCCAGATCACCGGAAATGGCACATCTCGGGCTTGAAAAGACCAACTAGATTTTCACTATTGCCTTAGTAACCAAGTATTTTCCCAATATTTTTTTTTCACCATCCGTAACCTTTTTGAAGATTGTCACCAGCCACACATCATGTTCGACCTTACCGCATCTCCTGTGGATCATTGCTTTTGTAGGTGATTCCACGTCGCGGCCCATGATACCGCCGTCAGCCCCACTTTGCAAGGTTTAAAGCCCATTATTCGTTCAGAATTTGAAAGTTCACACTTCTCGTGGAATCAATTCACTTAAAAACATACCCATAATGTTGCACAAAATTTCATCTATGGACAGCCAATACAGAAAAAACCTCCATGTTTAGGAATGTTTGTCAGGGAAATTTCGAAAATTCAGACACAGTTAACATATCGTCCCCGTTCTGGCGTAGTGACGAATGTTCAAAATGTGAGTTTTGAGAAAAAGCGCTCTAAAGATTTTCACATTTTGACTTTAGTATAGCGTAATTAAAACATGATCTTTTGTACCGAAAGTTGTCAATATTTTAAATATAACAAATAGAACTTTGAGTTCTCATATTTGTTGCTGATCGAAAAATTTCTTACAAAGTAGTAATTTTAGTGTAAACATATTCGTCGTTATGTCATGTCATTTTCAGTTAATTTTAGACATTCGTCACACATTCGTCACTATGCTAGAACTCAATTTTGAAGTTTCGTCCTGTCACAGACTAGTATTCGTCACTTTAGTGTGTAGTATCAATCAATCAATCAATCAGAAGACATTTATATAGCGCCAAAGTCAACAGAAATTGTTCAAAGGCGCTATTAGCCTTGGTCATTGGTAACTTGTCACACCCACACACCAAAGTGTGCGCAATTCAATCAATCTCTCCTGGGGCACCACAGTGCACCACAACCACGTGTCCCCCGGGGGACTTCCCATAGGGTGCAGCCAGAAGCCGGCGCACGTAACTATATTTACAAGTTACCTCGCAAGTCCCCATTTATACACCTGGGTGAAGTGAGGCAATGGGGATAAAGTGCCTTGCCCAAGGACACAACGCAATGATCTGGCCAGGGCTCGAACCTGTAATCCTTAGATCACAAGTCCGCTGCCTGAACCACTTGACCACAACGCCCTCCTAGTAGCCATAGGGTACACCGTGAATGTTCACTGTCACATGGGGAGAGGAAAAGGGGGGGTGGTAGGTGGAATAACCTTACGATAGAAGAAAATAATGGAAGGGGTGGTATATTGGTCGTATTGATTTTAAAAAGAACGTCCACGGTTTACTTTAATGTATAAAATAGACAAGGAATGGGTTTTACGCAGGTATGAACATACGTGTTTTAGTATGTTTTTCTTGAGTGGCATGGATGGAGTCGGATATGACGAGGGGAGGAGGTATACAGGGCAAGGAGAGCCGGCTGTTGAAAGGGGTGGTATATTGGTCTTAATTTTAAAAAGAACGCCCACGTTTTGTTGCAATGTATAAAATAGACAAGGAATTTGTATGGGTTATGGGCGGATGTAAGTATTTTAGTATGTTTTTCTTGGGTGACATGCAGGGTTTCGGATAGAGGGATGTTGAGGTAGGGAGGGCAAGGAGAGCCGGCTGCTGAAAGGGTGATACATTGGTCCTATTTATTTTAAAAGAACCCCCACCATTTCTACAATGTATAAAATAGACAACTTGGTATATGATGAAATGTGAACACATGCAGTTGCTAAAGTAATAGTTCCAGTGGCGTAATCTGTTAAGTCGGAACTCTTATAAAGCACACAGACTACGGAAAATTGTGTGCAATTCTTCACTTTCAAGTTAGTGTATTACGTAAAATGTCTCTGGCAATAGTTTCGAAGTATCCTACAAACGCTTTGGGAAGATTTCCCACTATACTATCCCCTTAAACGGAATGTGAAATTTTCTTACGCTCACAGGCATATTCATAATATCCAACCCAACAACTGTGCCATTGTTCAAGTGTTTCCAAGTTGTACTATAGTATGTTGTTCCTTCATTTTATTTCCTTCCAGTATACATATAAAAAAATTCTTACGCTCAAAGGCACATTCATAATATCCAACCCAACCTCCGTGTGAATCCTCAGATTTAAAGAAGGAAACAACTGTGCCGATGTTCAAGGTTTCCAAGTTGTACTGTAGTATGTTGTTCCTTCTTTTTATTTCCTTCCAGTATACATATGAAATTTATAGAGAGGAGTCATATAATACCTCAACAAGAAGAATAACCCATATAAAAGTTGTTTTTTAAGATGATAGGATACCAAACAGTCCAAGAATAACTAATATAAAAGGGGAGAAAATGTCAAGGTGATAGGATATCATAAAAAATGCATCTACACATACAAAAGTTAATACATAAAACGATATAACAAACAGACTACAACAAACATTCTAAGTGCTCAAATGGAATGTATAAGCAGCACGGTAAGTATATGAGTTTCTGTAAACTTACGTTCGGTATTTTGTGGGGATTCCTTAGATTTCTGCTCGATTTGTGCAGGAGACATTTTAGTACAGTATACAAAGGGTGATTCTGATCACTGTATATCTTTATTAGCCATTCTTGTAAACTCAGGTCTTGCAGCAGCATTTACTTTTTCTAAAAGTATATAGTAATCTACATTAAATATAGCTGATGTGTATTTGAAACTTCTTTCTTTGCTTTTTTTGCAATATAATATGGTACCAGACAGGCACTGTATAGATCACATGTGCCAGGGTAGAATAATAGTATTGAAAACATTTTCCTTAGCATTTTGGTTCTAGAAAGACACAACGTAAGCCACACTAGATACTTTGTAATATACTTGTTTTAATACCTTGATGCTTTGCAAGACAAGGTCAAAATGTCGTCGATATATACTCCCAGTACTCAGTTTTGGAGGTTCTAGCCACCTCAGCTCCCTCAATAATGATACGTTGCGATCTTGATAGAATGAGACCTTCATGTTTTATGGTTTTATTTTCCAAAACAAATTTCCTTTATTTTTGGGGTTACGCAATAAAGTCTTGCGGTCACATGTTGGAACTATGTCATTTACAGAACACTGATAATTTCATTGGTCAGTTTCAACAGAGCTCGTATGAATTGTACATGATACAGCAGTATCATCGGCATATTTTGTTATAGAAATGTGTGAGTTTGACCTAATTTCATCAATATATATAGTAAATAATATTGCATATAATGGACCCCCCACCCCCAAGGCACACCAACCTTTATTTCCGATATTTCCGATAACCCTTTATCCAACCTTACTTGTCTGGGCCATCCTTGAAGAAATTGTGTCAGCCAATGAAAAGGCATGTTACTTTGATAAATCGTAAAAGATCCTTCATTAATTGATTTGGCAAGACAGTATTAAACACACTTGAAAAGTCAAGAAAAAGACCCCGCCTTTGTTATAATTCTTTCCTTTCAATCTTAATGAGACACAATATCATGGATTAATCAAACGTTTGATATGGATATGGATTCTTCGAGTGGCTTGCAACTTCCGTTCTGGAACAGCAAGTGTCTTCTCCTTTCTTATGTCAAGCAACCTTATGGGTTAACAAACCCAATGTATGGAAACCAGGGCATGAGGGTGTATCAGTTTGGTGATGTTAATTTGGTTTGTATATCCATATTCTGACTTGGTTTATTTTTTCCAAAAGGTCTGGTATAACTTCCCCTATGATCCTGAACTTCTTAGCCTGTGGAAAAAACCATCCAAGGTTCTGTCAAATCTGAAGGTTGCTATACAAATGTTCTAGTAAATTCGGTCTAAACGCCCCCCCCCCCCCCCTCAAAGTAACTACTTAAGTATAAACTATGCTAGTGTACCTTCCAAAGTTTAATGTAAAAGTATGTGACCTTCAACTATGTAACTAGGTATTACTAAGCCAGATAAAGGTAGTTTTAGGTTAGGCTAGAGTAATGCTCGTGATGGGCAAAGCCGCCAACAGCTAAGAGAAACCGTACTTCTTTAGGGAGATGTTACACTTTTAACGTTTCTTTACATATGAAATTGAAGACTGGAGGAAGTCTTAAGTGGAAATGAGCTGGCGTTTGCATGTTTTAATTTTTCATAATACTGGTATTTGTTTATTGAACTGTTAACATTCACATTGAAAAGTACACAGGAAACCAATATATTACATTATATCGCCCCCCCCCCCATCATCCCAAGTGGCACAATGACATTACACATTGGCCAAAAATAGCTACATGCCACGACTTTTAAAAACCAATTTACTCCAGTACCGTGCAAGATAGTGGACTTAGATATTTTAGGGAAAAGTTCATCACAAGGATCTTAGAGATATACGTTCATTGTGATGGTTTGGGATACCTTCCCTTCAATCCTTAGGTATGGTTAGGCTAACTCTAAGAATGGCTTAAATTCAAGGGCGTAGGAACCGGGGGGCTGGGGGCGCCAGCCCCCCCCCCGTGAAAAATATGGAGGGGCGGAAGTATCATTCCGCCCCCCCCCCCCCGCTTCGCAAGTCAGAAAACCCCTTTTTCATTTCCAAATGAGAAAAAAATCTCATTTGGAGCACCAAATTGCATCTAAGGCCAGGTGGAAATGCAAAATTATATACAAAATGGAGTGGGTGGGTTGAAGTGTGCTATATTGCACCAAATTGCATCTGAGGCCACCTGGACTGGATATGCAAAAAAAAATCCAAAGGGGGAGGGGGGCACCCCCTTAGACCCCCAGGCCGGCCATAAGTCTTCAGCCCCCCCCCCCACTCAAAAGTACCTTCCTACGCCACTGCTTAAATGACTTTACCTTGGTCTAGGTATTGTAATATTCGCGGTCACAATAACAATTTGAGTGATTTATTCATCATTTTTATACGAATTACACCCATTGTCATCAATGTCCGTCAGTGACTTACACCACCTGTTTCCTCATTTACACACAGCTCTAATTAATGTACCGACACTGCTACACCGATTCAGTATAGAGATAAATAGCGTTACTCCAGTTCACTGTCTATAGCTACTCGCGCAACAGATACAAGCATCGAATGTACTGCAATCATAACACTAGGCTACTATTCAGGTATATTATTGTTGACCCACTGGCCATTCTGTTTTCACGAGTTATGCTATCGTGTATGAAATGCTGCATTAAGCAATTACAGGTGGAAATAATAAAAATATTACCTTCCCATAATCCTGGGTGTTTTCAAATGGCAGTTAGATGTATGGACCTTAGACAAATTATGTTACTGAGTGGTTGTACTGATGACTAATGTATTCGTCAGTATGTAAAAACGAGAGTGGGCCTTAGGTGGATATTCGTCAGAAATGAGTAAAAAAAAACGAAAAAAATAGACAGTTTTAAGACTTCTAACCCGGCTCAACCGATTCCTCACCCTCGAAATAGGTAAGAACAATATTTAACTCAATTTCGCCAAAGGTGCACATTCTCCACTACGCGAAAACGGGGACGATATTGGTGCATGGGCGCAGATCAGTCTTGGATAATGGTCGGGACGCGTGTCTGTTCTCTGATACTATCTAAGCGGAGCGCGACCATGGGTTCGCGCGTAGCGTACAAGAAGTTTTTGGCAAATACTCCTCCCAGATCGCCGGAAACAACATTTCCCAGACCCAATGATGCTCCCATACCTCCTTAAGTTTTAGATCTCGTGGCTTAGAAATTCAGTTTGGGGAAATGCATGGGCGTCTGCAGAAAAAAATCAGGGAAAAAAATAATGCAAGTAGACTTTTGTATACGATGGGTCTGGTTTTGTAACTCATCGGGAAGCGATTAGAGGGGTGGGCGTCGGATTGCGGGGCGCGCGTTTTCATGCAGATGGGAACAATCTCAAGAAGTTATGGGTGCGTCCGCTCCCCCCCCCCCCCCGGCAATGATACGCCTTTGGATCCACTACATGATATCCACAGGAAATGTGCTCAATTCTCAAATCGCATGCGAATTTATTTTTAGATTCATTGTATGAGTTACGGTACTAGGGGTGGGGTAACAATTAGCATTCAGTTCGCGTTGTATAACATTTTAACTCAGCATGACAGTGTTGCATCGAAAGACATATGTCTAGTGCAGTTCGCATATAGATCCTGGGCTAATACCGAAATCATGTTCCCCTACGACTCGGTCGAGTTCAAGACCAGCCACAGTTGGTTTTATAGCACAATTTTACAATTGTTTAAGGCGTCCATACACACACACACGCGTCATGATATACTATATAGTGAGAGAGGAAAAATGGAAACGTCAAAAATGGAGTTGTCGGTGTAAGGGGTAAGCTGAGGCGCACGCCCCTTCCGAAATCCCTTGATCCGTCACTGGCTACCCTGTGTATATAATAGGGATCAGAGCTGTAATAATGACTGATCCTCTTTCTTTTCCCGGTGTCTAGGCGTGTTTCTTCTACTCCCTCCTTTTCTCCTTTTTTCTCGCCTTCTTTTTCTTTTCCCTTCCTTCCTCTCCTTCCTCCTCTTCCCCTCCCCCTCTTTTTTCCCTTGCTTCTTCTCTTTTTTTTCTCTCCTCTTTTTCTTACCCGGGGGGCGCGCGCCCCCAACGCCCCCCTGGATACGCGCCTGATATTAACTACGTTGCAACGAATGGATGCAGACATTTTGGTAACCTCGAAGTGAAGGTTTCTATGGGGATGACGTAACTTTTCCGACCAATCATGAGCGACTATTTACACACATTTGTGAACCTGTTTGGGGAAATAAAAATCACCTCCCACTCCATCATCCACATGGCTGGCTGGTGAATGCTTACTGATCATATACTTTTCATAGCAATCTCAAATTCACAGGTTGGCTACGCAGGAAAAACTCCAGACTCAGTTTGGCAAAAATTTGTGGCGGCGAACATTTAATTCTGCACACGTAAAAAATAGATCTCCTTGAGTAGCATTCTTCTTCGAAGCCATGGACGTCGCTAGAGGGGGTTGTGGGGTGTCTCACCCCCCAATATTGGTAAAACTGACGATAGTTGGGAAATTGGAGTGCGACAGTCGGAATTTCCGACTGTCGCACTCTTATTTACCTAGACCTATTCATATGTTTCTGTGATTGTGAATGACCTAAAAATTGAAAAATTTCGGTCAAAATGGACCTTCAATCAGTCATATTTACCACGTTTTCCTTGCAACTTTGAGAAATTGTATCTCGCGATCCTTATACTCCACCATTCAAAACTTCGTATGATTTTGAATACTCTAAAAAAATGCCTCATTGAACTACGGTACAACGTTCGCCAGCTTCAACTCGGTTTATTTATGTACTAATTATGCTATTGGGTGGGTTGACCCTGTTCGCTAGCTTCAAGTAAGTTCAGTATATATCAGGGACGTAGCCAGGGGAGCAGTGGGAGCAACTACCCGCCCCACCCCCACCCCCATTTCAGTGTCGAAAAAATGTTAAATGTTTTTTGCATGGTATTTCGTCAGTGCTCTTTTGATCTTGAATACTCGTCAGCTCCGTTAACTCGATTATCATCGTAGGAACATTCAGGCCTACTGAATCAGCTACCTAGTTTGGCAGATGCAATTAGCTAAATTGAGCCTATTACCAGCCTACAGTTGGCCACTGCGTAATAAAATACATATCGCCTACCTAACCGCACTCGATGGAGAGTCACGAACCGTATGCACAACGACGTCGACAACCTGCGTTCTCATCCTTTTTATGATTCGTCATAAGACATTAACAGAAGAATTGGTATAACCAACGGTGCTTTCAACACACTGTCAAGCATTTTTAAAAGCAAAAACATAAGCCGGAAAATTAAGCTTAGGATCTTTGAGACTTTATTAAAGAGTATTTTTTTTTGTACAATTGCGAACTGTGGGGCACAACGAAGGATCTTGATCGCAAAATTGACACTTTTCAAAGGAGACTACTTCGAAATATTCTCAACATTAGATGGACCAATAATAATTGGTTATCAAATGATGAGCTCTACAACGAAACCAACCAAACACCTTGGTCATCGATAGTCGCACATAGAAGATTGAGATTTTTCGGTCATGTAGCAAGACTTCAAGAGGACGCTCCAGCAAAGGTTGCTTTAAGAGAAGCACTGAGACATACTGCTAAACCAGTTGGAAGGCCCGTGACTACATTACTTGGAAAAATAAATCGCAATTCAAGGACATTAATATTAACAATATCGAAGAAGCAATAAACCTTGCGCAAGATCGTGATACGTGGCGGAGGTTAATCACTGAGCATGTCGGATAGACGAGACTCAACTTACTACTACTACTATGGGCGCACGCACCCTCTGTAAGATTCCCTGTGCGATGGACGCACGCACCCTCAGTGAGTACAGCTTCCCCTCGACGTGACGCACGCACGCACCCTCAGTGAGATTCCCTGTACGATGGACGCACGCACCCTCAGTGAGTACAGCTTCCCCTCGACGTGACGCACGCACGCACCCTCAGTGAGATTCCCTGTACGATGGACGCATGAACCCTCTGTAAGATGTATAGGCAACTGCCAGATCGAAACTGACAGTCGCGTGCACACTTATAACACTGGTTGCTTCTTACGGTTCCTAAAAGTGCTGGTGCTCTAAGGCCTAATTTAAAACAAGATGAAAGATTTGGTGGGCCCGGAGCCGCCCTGTACTACTTCGTGCAGAGAATCCTACAATTATTTACGTCGAACAAGGGTCTAATCTCTTCAGGTGGTGAGCTTACAAGGAAAACGGTATTCTTGCCCTATATTTCTTGTCCACACCGCTAGGTGAGTGACGTCAAGGTTTAGATAAATATAACAACGGAATCGGGTTTTCTTCTTAATTGCCAACCCGCAGAAAAACTGCCTAAGTATTTAGAGAGACAAAGATACTTAAATCTCACCCATAAATGATGGCAAACAGCTACAAACTTTTCTTGTTAAACCAATTAGCGGTCAGGGCCTAGAATACACGTCCGCACTTGTCTGAGTCTTGCTGTGAACTGGCGAACTCTTCAGCACGAGGCAGATTATAAGAGACGCGCAAGTTGCATGAGCGTCCACATGGGCATCACATGTCACGCTAGTGAATTAAGGACAAATACCCCCCGGACAAATACCCCCCGGACATATACCCCCCGGACTCATACCCCCGGGACAAGTACCCCCCGGACAATCACCCCCCGGACAAAAACCCCCGAGGACGAATACCTCCGAGGACAACTACCCCCCGGACAAATACCCCCCGGACATACACCACCGAGGACAAATACCCCCGAGGATAAGTACCCCCCAGACAACTACCCCCGGGACAACTACCCCCGGACATACATCAACGAGGACAAATACCCCCGAGGACAATTAACCCCACCCCCAGCAATTACCTCCGGGAAAACTCTACCCGCACAAATACACCACCACAGATTCCTCACCCAGGTTACTACCCGAACTAAACCAGAATACGCCCCAGCCCCCCCCCCCCCACGAGCCCGTTAACCAAGCGGACCTTTAGCTGGTGAACTACGTAGTACGAAAGCCCATTAGGGCCATGAAAGACAATTTTCTTAATCTGGTATATCAGATTATTTTTCTGATATATCAGATTATTATTCTGATATGAAACGTTATTATAACTAGGGAAAATTAAATTGATTTCTTAGATTATCATCATTCTTTTTGCAAACAGAATAACCAGAGAATAGGTTTTTTTCAAATGGTACTGACGTCGTGGTCTCAAGCCTCTTTCTTTACTTATGTTTCATACAATCGTACATACTATTATGAAACCTTACAGGCAATTCTGTTGGTGTAACGGGCTACACCGTAACCGGGTTTGACTATGATAGCCCAGCGGTCCATGAAACAATGCATGGGGGTATGGATGATGATCATGCACACTAAACTAGAGGGGTGGACCGTGGTTGTGCTTGCCCCGCCCCTCCCTTCTGCTCCTCCCATCCTAAAATGGCGTGCACTTACAGGAAAAAATAGCTTAGAATAAGCAAAACAAGAGGAGCGTGGAGTCCGAGTGGCTAATGCTTTTGTTTTATATATAATCCTGTTATGTTGTGTCCTTGGGCAAGGCACTTTTATCTCGACTGCCCCTATCCATTCAGGTGTATAAATGGGTACCTGTGAGGTAACTAAGCTGTGTGCGCTGGATTCTCAGCAGCCAGCCTGATGACCAGGGATTCAAAGTGCTATGAGATGGCTGTGCCATATAAAGCGCTATACAAAAACTAACATAACATAACAAATCATAAAGTAAAATTACTCAGAAGAAAACTTGAAAATGGTAAGCCGCAATAAGCCTGAATTGTTCGGAGATAAATAATACAGAATAGTGTCACTATAACAAATAGTAAATTAATAGTTACCAGGCGCGTATCCAGGGGGGGCGTTGGGGGCGCGCGCCCCCGGGTAAGGAAAAGAGGAGAGAAAAAAAGAGAAGAAAAAAGGGAAAAAGAGGGAGAAAAAAGAAAAGGAGGAGAGGAAGGAAGGGAAAAGAAAAAGAAGAAAGAGAGAAAAAGGAGAAAAGGAGGAAGTAGAAGATAAACGCCAAGACCTCGGGAAGAGAAAGAGGAACAGTCATAATTACAGCGCTGATCCCTATTATATACACAGGGTAGCCAGTGACAGATCGAAGATTACAGAGGGGACGTGCGCCTCACCCTACCCCTTACACCGACAACTCCATTTTTAGCTCATACCAGCATGCTGGTGTGAGCTATTGTTACAGTGCGGCGTCTATCACTCTATCCGTCAACAATTGGTTAAACCGCTCCCACTCACACAGTATTTAATGAAATTTCATGAAACTTGGACACAAGGACCATTGGGTATAGGGCCATCAGAGATGGTCCGAAATTGGGGTCAATGGTCACCTGGGGGCCGTAATGGGCCATTTTGTGGAAATACGCAAAATGCTTCTTCTCCTACAGATTCCATGGTACAATGTTGAGGGTTTGTCACGATAGTACTATGGAAGTTTTACCTTCAGGGTGTTCATGAATTTGAGATCAAAGATCAACTAGGGGTCTTTTGTGGCCCGGGCCGCCGCCCTATATTTTCAAATTGCTCCTGTTCGTACAGTGTATGGCCAGTTATAATGAAACTTGGTCACAACGTTCCTCGGGATGAGGGTTATGAGGGGTGTTCGGAAAATTGAGGTCAAATGTCATTTAGGGGGTCATCAGGGGTCATTCTTTGTAATATTTTCAAATATCTCAATCTCCTCAAGATTTTGATGGATCATATTCAAAGTTGAACTGATGATTGTTGGATTGTGTATGAATAAGATGATGCCTAATAATTTTTGGTCAAAAGTTAATTAATTACAATGAATCCCCATTGTTTAAAAAAATCTGAGCCTTCACCTTTTGCCAAAGCTCCTTTAATTTGTCTCCCAGTTTCTGCAGTGTTTGTTGACATTTGTGGTTAAGCTCTGCAGAGGCTGTTAGTGGAATTAAAGCAGGACTGGGAGTTGTTATTAACTGTTGAACTGTAAGCATGAGAGCCCTATAGCCAATCAGCACTTGCCGATTCTTAGAAGTCTTTGAGCTTGAGGTATGTAGGCAGCCAGCCAAAATTTTGGCAAGGAGTGCTTCAGTATGGAACGCGAAAAGGGCAACCATATTTCGTTGTCTAAACTAAGTTTGTTGCAGTCTAAACTAAAGTTGTTGCTGCTGTTTTACCACGTTGTTGCTCAAACTCACGTTGTTATTTTAACTTCCGTTGTCTAAACATACGTCATTGTCTAAACTTACGTTGTTGCTATCGGCGCTGTTCAAAATTGCTCAACCGCGTAATGTAAACCAGAATGCAAAATGCATTGAGGTTTCGATGACTTCAGTACACTAGAAAGGTGTTAGTATAAGCAGAACTAGCTGTTACTATAGAAATGGCCCGAACCACCATTTAGATACATTAAATAAACACAGGTCAGTCTATTGTACGTGGCTATACACACCTGCACCAAAAACAATAGGGGTCTTGGAGGTCCAAGTCCATTTGGAGTCACCAAACGCAAACTTGTGGAAACCTTGTTTTATAAGCTACCGTATCTCCCACAGCCAGCCTATCAGATAACATGTGCGTTAGTACAACTCATACGAATAGGAGGCTGCACGGTAAACAACTTTTAAAATGTTATAATGTTATACTTATAGGCTATGCATATACGCTGTGAATGTCGGAAATCAAGTACAACGTCGAGTGTCTAGACAAAGTACCAGCATAAAAATACTGCATTTTTAAACTGATTTCATTGAGCCCCTCCAACAATGTGTAGAGATAATCTGGGAATGTCGGTAATCAAGTAAAACGAGTGTCGAGACAAAATGCCAGCATAAAATACTGTACTTAAAATTGAATTATTGAACCATTACATGATGTCTGGATATGTTGTGGGGAATGTCGGCAATCAAGTAAAACGAATGACAGTAATATTACTAAAGACAAATGTTTTCGTCCCGATCGAACACCAATTGCGTTTATTATATGACCTATACTTTTACTAGTGTTTATAGTTGAGAAGATGCGATCTTATCACTGCCTGTACTTTGTGAATTCTCTACACAATATATATATGGCGGATGCCATCCAGTGCCCTAGCTTCGCTGTTTTACAAGGGCGGCCGTCCGACCTTCATTTCGCCTGCCCTGCCACTCTTTCCTCCTCTCCAACTCCGTATATAGTACCTCGATGCTTTGACCTGCAGCGATTTCACCAGCTACCCCAACTCTTCAAATATCCCCGCAAATGTAGTGTGCATATCTCGCTAAATTCCACGCAATTTGTATTAGGCCTGTTCAAACTTCGGAGTTTCAACTGCACATGCGCATATCCTGAAAATTTGTGGAGAAAAGATCATATCACCTTACCTACAACACATAGCCTTAGTCAAAACTCGAGTGTATCTTGGATGATTCGTTTCTTGCATAACATGTTAGCGGGTTTTTTGGTCTAAAATTCTTAACAATGCTGAGCGAGGTTTGTGTATATTCCATTTACAACACAATCCCTTTCGCAAATCGAAACTCCGAACTGGATTGGTGTTACGAATGAACTTGCTTGGCGGGTTTAGTAAACTAGTTCTGTGAGTCATATTGCCTACGTACTTCAATACTGTGCCCCTCTTGTTACTCACGAAGCGCAGACTACATCCAACCATAGAGCAACTGATCCAACATTTACCCTGGATGCTTTTCAGTATTTGGAAACAACCAACTCCACGAAAATTATAGTATTTAAATAACATTTTTACGCAATGTCGAAACTTCAATGACTATTTTTGACGATGTATGACTGCAGTAGTTTATGCACACGAATTAGTGTTGCACCAGAATCATGACTTGAAGCACGTGGTCAAAGGGACCGCAAAACTTTACGTAAGTTTGCAACGAAGAAATAACTGTGGTATAAATGCACATTTTACATTATCAACTCTCAATATGGAGAGAACAAAACATACTGTGAGATTTAAAGTCCTTTTCAGTATCAGAGATGTTGTGGTAGCTTCCCGCAAAATTCATAGATTGTCTCAACTCATAACTTTCTGTGATAAAACAATTATTCAAATATGACATTAACAATATAAATGTAAATAACGTCCTCGGAGTTGTATCAACTATCATGTAAATATCGTTAACAACGTGATTTTGTTCGACAAATCAGGTTGTTAAGGATATTTACATGGCTGTTGCTACAAATCCGGCATGACCATTAACGATTACCCCCCCCCCCTTTTTCGCGTTACATAGTTAAACCATCATACTTTGCGTTCATTGAGCACTGAAGATGCAAGCATGTTTGCAGACAATGGGTAAGGGACTATTAACCAAACAAATCTCGGGAAATTTGAGAAAACAACATTGGCTGTATTTAGCATGAAAATCTCTGTAATAGATATGTTGTTAGCACTGCACGGAAGCAACTTGCGGTTGATTGTTATAATTTTTTTTGAAAAGAAAGAATGATGTTCGTTCACAATGTGTTCACAACGGAACTTTAGATAGCAACGAAAGTGTAGACATCAACGTGAGTTTAGACATCAACCGTAAGTTAACTTAGCAATGAAAGTTTTAGACATCAACGTGAGTTTAGACATCAACCGTAAGGTTTATAAATCAACGTGAGTTTAGACATTAAGGCGCGTTTAGTCGTCAACGTGACTTTAGACATCAACGTAAGTTTAGACATCAACGAACAACAGCAACATGGTAAACTAGCAGCAACAGCTTTAGTTTAGACAGCAACAAACTTAGTTTAGGCAACGAAACAAACTTAGTTTAGGCAACGAAATACGGTTGCCCTTTTCGCGTTCCATACTTCAGGTCTGCTCAGGTAGAGGGGAGAAAGTTTAATAGGGTAGGTCAGTGGTATTGTTTGAGAGAGTGGGTAAAACAGGATTTAAAGGGGGAAAATAGGAATTATAGCCAGTGGTGTGGCCAGTATTCTGCTAACGGAGGGGGGGGGGGGTTATCCCTCATGGGCCCAAAATTGGTGGAATCTGAAAAATGGCCGGAAATTTGGTGGGCCATAAAGTTTTGTGGGCCCTACATTTTTAAGCTCGAAAAGGTATGAGCTTCTGCACCATTGGTGCTCTAGTTGACATTTCCATTTTTCCTCTCTCACTAATGTATCTATATATATATACTACATATGGTCTAGCATAACGCGTGTGTGTGTATGGACGCCTTGAACAATTGTTCAATTGTGCAATGGAACCAACTGTGGCTGGTCTTGAACTCGACCGAGTCGTCGGGGAACATGACGCATTTCGGGAAGGGGCGACCGCCCCCCCCCCCCCCCCGAGCAAATTTTCTCTATGATATCGCTAGTAATTTAAAAATAGACAATTCTTAGATGCAACTTACAAGGCCTGGGAAGTGTCATTTCCAGCGATCTGGGAGGCTTTTTCGGCCAAAATTTTCTTGAACGCTTCGCGCCAACCCATGGTGGCGCTTCGCTTAGATAGTTTGCCTACAGGCTTCGCCCTTCCGTTGGCAAATTACTCGCTACACGCCTGTTCGAATTTGTAAAGCAAAGAGCAGACATCACATAATATCAGTGAGCATGAAAATGCATGTTCAAAAATGAATAGCCTCAAAACTGTCTATGTGTGTAGTCAAAGGCGTAGGAGCCCAATTGGATTTGGGGGCTGTAACGACTTGCCCGAAAAATATAACCAAAATTTTTCGCGCGCAAAGCGCGCGTTCAACATGTTAATGTCAATAGGCGGAGTGTATAGCCTAGTGGTTAACGCCGGCGTCTCCCAGTCATGAGATCCCCGGTTCGATTCCCCGCCGACAGCAAGGTGTGTCGTCTGGCAAGGGTGTTGTTCAATAACAACTTCCCGACATGGACGTTAAATGGATGTGTGCCGAGAGATTGGCTTCGGTCAGCTTGCGAGTCTATAAGCCTCCATGGCTTCTTTCGCGAGTTCCTGCTTGCGGGAAGATCACATATACATACATACATACATACACACACACACACATACATACATACATACATACATACATACATACATACATACATACATACATACATACATACATACATACATACATACATACATACATACATACATACATACATACATACATACATACATACATACATACATACATACATACATACATACATACATACATACATACATACATACATACATACATACATACATACATACATACATACATACATACATACATACAATATCATATAAGCAAGCATAGGTCATTACATCGCATGGCATCGTGTACCGTACGGTCCGTGAAAGTTGCGCAGTCATCCGCAGGATGCTAATGTAAACAACGAAATGTCTTATGTAGATGGAGAAAAAGCATACAGGTCCAATTATGTCAAAACTCTCTTTTACAGTAGTAATGGCGAATTAGTCTGCCAAGCTTAGAACTTTATTTTAATTACCAAGGAGATAATTTTTAAACTATTCATTTATTCTCAGCATATTGCGCGAATTTTCAGGGGAACAAGTTTGGTTGGGGGGGGGGGGGCTGCAGCCCCGCCTCCTACGCCTATGTGTGTAGTGTTCGGTTTCGAAATATCTGATATCGGAAATATCTGGTATTTTTCATTTCCTTCAACCAAGTTTTATAATTGCCGTTATAAGAGGTTGTAATATTTGTACACCAATAAATTAACTGTGTCTGAATTTTCGAAAACTTCCTGACCAACATTCTTCATCATACTTCCCTCTACTCGTAGCAATTTTGACCGTTCTGTTAGGGGTTGAAGGAGGTTTTTCTATATTGGTTGTCCATAGATTGAATTTTGTGCAACATTATGTATATGTTTTGAAGTGATTTTCTTCACGAGAAATGTGAATTTTCAAATTCTGAACAAATAATGGGCTTTAAACTTTGAAAAGTGGGGCTTTCGGATATTGTGGGCCGTGACGTAGAATCACCTACAAAAGCAATGATCAACAGGACATGCAATGAGGTCGAACATGATGTGTGACTGGTTACAATCTTCAAAAAGGTTATGGATGAAAAAAAAGTATTGGGAAATACTTGGTTCTCAGGCAAAAGTGTACATCTGGTTGGTCATTTTCAAGCCCGAGAAGTGCCATTTCCGGTGATCTAGGGGGTATCAAAACCTGAAATTTTCTTGTACGCTCCGCGCCAACCGATGGTGGCGCTCCGCTTAGATAGTAATTCGCGCCCCCCGGGTTAGAAAATCCTGGATACGCCCCTGGTTACTACCAGCAGTGAGCAATTCAAAACCAAACCCCCGGGCCTCGGTCCATTGTCAAACCCTATCCAGGAGTTTTGGGGGCTTATATATGAAAAGCTCGAATCTTTTTAAAAGTCGGGAGGAGGTTATAAGGGCCAGGGCACACGACGACCTAGTGGTGCCAGTTTAACCGTCACCCTGACCCAATTGTAAATATGCTCTCGGAGTTGCCCGAGGGACCAGTGTATATGTTGAGGCCCGCGGGAAACTAAACTCGAAAAAAGACGGGCGTATCCGTCGCTGTATCCGTCTCCTAAAGTTAACGGCATATATCCAGGGGTATATTCGTCCGGGGGTATTTATCCGGGGGGTAATTGTCTAGGGGGGTAATTGTCTAGGGGGTATTCGTCCGAGGGGGTAGTTGTCCGGGTGGGTACTTGTCCGGGGGGTTTTTGTCCTCGGGGGTAATTGTCCGGGGGGTTTCTGTCCGGGTGGTAGTTGTCCTGGGGGGTAGTTGTCCGGGATGGTATTTGTCCGGGGGGTATCTGTCCGGGTGGTAATCGTCCGGGGGGGTTATTGTCTGGGGCGTAATCGTCCGGGGGGTATTTGTCTGGGGGGTATTTGTCCGGTCACGGAATTAAGAAAGGTGTCGGGCGCCCTCGATTCAGTAAAATCGTGATGATCCGAGCTCCGTTACACTAGCATAGCTTTTGTAGTTAGTAGTCTGTGTAGCCTTCAAGCAAATAACTTATACTCAGTTGCTTACTTGATTAACCAAGTGATTAATAAGTTTGTGAAGTGAGGGCCAGTGGGTACAAATGTATCGAGAAAAGTTCGGAACAAAAGTGCAGTCGCGAAAGATGGGGTGTCTGACTGACCGTTTCGTTGACGAGTAGCGCGGGGGGGGGGGGGGGGTGTACAAGGCAGCAGTCAGAATTTTCTGGCTTCGAAACCCATCCAGTTGGAATTTCAGCCACTACACCCCCTAATCATCAGACCTTAGCTACGTCCCTGTTCGAAGCAATACGTAAAATTCTCTACTTTGGTTCGTTTTTCTCGAATTAAACAAGACAGGTAACATTTGAACGCATTTGAGTTAACAACATCCTGCAAAAAAGTTGAAAGCAACAAATGTTAACCGTAATTATCCGCAACTCCGGGGTTATCTGTACTACTTCAGCTCTTGCAACATAGGCACCTATTCGTTATTATTGTGGTATAGCATTATTATATACTATGGCCGGATATAGTATATGTTACGTGTTTTGGATGATGATAAACCAGGGCCAGGAAATCGACCAAGCAGTCATTAATTCACCTGTGGTGTTACATTTGCAATGGTAGACTATAGGCCTACATGTATTCGTTAGATTAATCGTCCATTAGGCCTTCGGTGCAAATCACCGTATGTTGGTAAAATTTCGCTAACTAGGATACAGTAACGTTACCATGTAGTTCAATTTCACCAATCACTGTCCAGGACTCTGTGTATTCTCTGCTTTGACAGCTTGGTTCTGATGGTTTTAGTCATCATTATTCGTTTATATTGCAGACACATGCTAGCTAGAGTTTTGTTTATAAACATTACACAATATAGCTTTGGCCAAAGCTAAGGGACCAAAGGCAGAATTGGCTTCTTCGTGACACCAAAAAAAAAAATCAAAAGAGTTGCAGTAACGAAGACCCCTCCATTGAATATGAACAATCGGTAACTAACATTGACCTTCACCACGCACTACAATGACATATTTTTGTATACAAATATAAATGGTTCGTTGTAGTAGAAATGGTTCCCAATTGATCTATGACGGCGCCCTTTTCTTGGCCATTAAAACTATTTCTTCAAGTAGCAGATCATCTGATTAGCTTTTAACTTCAAATAGCAAGCATAAAAGAACATAATGATTGCAAAATTCTTTCTTAAAAAAATCAGTTTGGGTCTACAAAGAAATATATTGTATATTATACGTCATGTGTTATTATTTACAATAAAAGAAGTGCACATGCCTATATGTAAATACAACATTATTAATCTGGTTTGTGTTTCATCTGAAGGTCAACCAGCTTGTTTCTATACACTTGTTTTCCGGTATTTATGCATTGCATTTATTACAAGTAAACATGGATTATTCCATCTTGTAACCAACTTAAAAAAACAATTTGCCATTTTTCACTACACTCTTATATTCTTTTTCCTTCTGCTTATACAGATGATCGGACAACTATTTTTAATCTTCTTAATTTTATAAATGTTACAATTCCTCTACTTACGTAGTTTCCGTTTTTATATGTATATTAGCTAAATTAAATAAAACAAAACCTGTTAGCAAACTGCTTATCCATTAAAGAGCCCGTGTATAAGATAATGTTTACAAGTAAGTGGGCCTGACGTTTCAATCCTACGGCAGCATCAGTCTCTGAAGAAGATCCTGCTAGGATCGAAACGTCAACTCGCAAGGTTACTATAATAATGACTTTTGGTTGTGAGCTCATCCTCCCCACCTCCACCCCATAAAGTGTGTAACGCATCAATAACAACGGTTAACCATTGGTTTCATTCTTGGTTCTTAATTATTAGGTTACGGAACATGGATTCGAATAACCGACGACTAATCGATAACCACAATCACTACGCGAAGGCCTTCGACGTTTTTTGCAAGTATTCTGCAAAACATGAAATCCTATCGAAATGGGCAGAAGAGGTATTTCCCAAGGTCGTGGTGGAAAAATTAAGCAAAGGTCTCGTAGAAGGTGGAACCAAACTAAGAACTCTTGGTATTGGATCTGCGTCAGGTAAGTTGTGTTAAAATGCTGGTGGACACGTGGAGCACTGTAATTCCCGACACAGACGGGTGCCGATTAGATGAGGGCAGAAGAAGGGGGACGAGGGAAGAGGGGACAGGGAAGGGAGGCAAGAGAGAAGATACCATGCACCTCACCATTAGTGAAGATGTCACACACTGTCCTGCATTGCATGTATAAAGTTTGATTTAACCCCTTACAACCCTCTGATGTTTTAACCAATTACCAAACGAAGGTTCTGTGGGATTTAGAAGGGGCAAACAGAGGGCGACCGGGGGTACAGATATCGAGGGGCAGCAGGGGCATGAAAGTTTGCCTTAAGGGGGAAAACTACAAAATTACATCAAAAATTACAAACAAATAGATCCTTCGTGTACTATATCTTTTTAACTCATGAGAATCGTCAACTTGAGGCTAAGATTGCTATTACTCAAATTTCATAGATGATGTTACTAGATTGTTCATTAACATGTAACAGCTAATATTTATAAAATCGTTTCTATGTCTTTTGTTTGTTTCTCTCTTTGTTTCCGGGTTTTTGCTCCTCAGGGTTTATGGATTGTAAACTCATTTCATGCATATTGAGAAAGTTTCCTGACGTTTGCAGCACTATTGTTGAACCCATGCTATCGCACATTGATAGGTTCAAAGAGAATGCAGCGGAGGAGAGTTTGCTCTCAGTGGAATGGGACTGGAACCAAACGACGTGGCAACAGTATTACGATGATCTTACACTCACGGACATCCCAAGCACCAAGTTTCATTTTGTGTCCAGCATCCACTCGCTGTATCATATTCCAAATCTGGAAAAGACCATCAAAGAGTTTCTGGCCTGCTTAGAGGATGGTGGTATTCTCCTTTTGATATTGACTGCGGGTAATGCTATATATGTCTCTCTCCTATAGGCTTAACCACAGATGTCGTGTGTCGTGTCAACTCTTTTGTCACTCAGTATATGCCCAATACAATGGCGGATGAATCTGGTGAATTTCGACCAAAATTCGACATGTTTTTGCATATTTCACAGTTAAATTATCCACAAAAGATCATTAAACTTCACTCATCCATAGCCCACAGACGACATGAAGGCGAAGGCTATGCACCTGAATATTTATATTAACCAACAAATTGTTATACCGTTGAGCCGCAGATTAGCATTCGATTTTAGGGGGGCCACCCTTAAAACCACGCCATGACGCCATGACGCCATTACGCCATTACGCCCTCACTTTTCCGTCTAGTGTCACTTTAATGTTTTGAACTTACTTGTGCTTTGTTGATTGAAATGTTTTTCAAGAGTGAATATTGAAATTTATTATTTTTCATCCTTTGTATATTGCTGAAATCTTGGACATCACAGTTGGACGATGTTAGAACATGTAATGTAATAGAACATGTATATGGAGAATAACTTTAATCTTCGGAGTTTGCGGGTTTGTAATGATTTTTATGTGAACCATTGTGCCATGTTCGGCTACGAATACAACATACATCAGAAACAATAGTCACAAGGTACCACATTTTTCTTCGAGAGGAAATGGGCCCCCTACATAATTTACCCCACTAGCGAGATTTCCATAGAAACAAAATAGTGCCCTGACCTTGATTCGTTACATCCATCGTTAGTTTTCATTCTTGTTTTGTTAATTAATTATTGATTTTTAAATGATTTGATTTTAATACTTTTCATTGGCTATTGCAGACTTTTCTGATGTCTGGCGGTTTCCGAAGCGGTGCCAGTTGCCCGATGAAAACATTTTTAACACGAAGAACGCCGAAGACGTCAAACAGATATTGAAGACACTCAGCATTCCCTTCGAGACCACCAGGGTTGAATCGTTCGTTGATATTACGCCATGCTTCGATAGCAACAAGAAAGACGGCCAAATGTTGTTTGATTTCCTCATGCAAGAGGTACATTTTCATTTCAACAAATCTCCAATTGTAATTGAAGATATTCTAAAACGTCTGAGTGAACCAGATTTGACTTCGACAGTTGATGGAAAAACAATGCTAAGAAATGATTGGGAGGCGATCGTAATTCAAAAGAAACAAGAAATCTGATAACTGATATCAAAAGATGATGATACATTATGAGTCACTGCGTCCTACACAGTTTCAATATATGTGTTGTTAACATTTGGTTATAGGTTTTGCACGCATGTCTCAATTACCTGGAAGTTCTTGTCAGTCACTAATCAATGGTCCGTGACAATGGTATGAAATTAACCCCTCCCCATCCCCTTAATAGCATGTAAGAGATGAGCTTGTTCTTATCCACAATATTTGGTAAAATAATAGCTTTTATGAGTCTAAATTTTGTATGTGACGGTAGTATAGGTAAGGTCACCATAAACAAATAACAAGGATGTTGTGGAAAATGATCACCTCTAATTTGTTGTCAGATTAATTAAATGTGTACAAACCGACGTTACTCGTTACAAGCATATCTTGATGATGGCAGGAGAATCTAACGGTTGACACAAATATATAGTTGCTCACTTTAATTGATTCTTATAATAAAAGTAAAACTGTTTGACTACAATTCTATATGTGAATTTATCTGTGCTGGTTCGAATTAATAGTGACCATATCATTAAGAAGTCAATGCATCATAGGTTTACGTGTGGATTATACTTAAACTTGGGACGTTGTAAGCATACGAATTCTCTTTTTATTAAAGTTGCCAGCCGTCCGAATATGATCCGTATATAAAAGTGTGCATTCATACACGCAAACATGCAAACAGCCAACCAATTTATAGATGTGTATATAAATGTGCACATTGGTATTAAGGTAAAACCTATATAATTGACATCGTTAAATAAGAAACTCAGTTGGTTTCCCCAAATCGTTTAAGCATGCATGGTTCATGACTATCAGCCCATGTTACCTTGTATCTACTCGATTCGTTAAACTCTCCTCCATTTTGATAGCCTCCCTGGGATTGACTTGCAAAATTAAATAATTAATATAAAATTGATATTGTAGTGATTTCACGGTGGTGAGAAAGTAGATTTTCTCACACAAATTTGTTTACAACCATTGTATTATTAGATGCCAGTAGTTTAGAGAGCCTTATGTAGTCTTTATAGTTATACTCCTGAGAATCTTTAAGTGTGATTTGAAAAACAAATGCGTCATACGTATTGGTGTCATCTGTGTGGCTCATCTTGATTTAAAAGCCTGTGGAAAGTTTAATGTATGCTTTTATCTTATTCCTTGTCCCATGAAAGTTTTACTTCATGCATGTTCTTATCTCGTTCTTTGTAAAAGGGTGCGAAGGCTGCTGGGTTAGTTTAAGATTGGTGGTCAGTACCTGAGTTGTGTTTAAATGGGGATGTAGTCATTGGGTTTGAGTTACTTGTGAATTGCTACTTGTTACTTGTTTGTTGTTAGTTGCTCAGTTGTTTAGTTGCTATTGTTAGTTGATAGTTGTCAGTTGTAAGTTGTCAGCTGTTGATTATTTTTCAGTCAGTTTTAGTTAGCTTGTTGTTATTTAGTCTTTTAAGTAAGTGTTTTGCATTAATAAATATAAACCAACTTTGATAGCTGTGTTTCTTGATTTATTTTGGAGCTACTATGTTAATCTTTGTACATTAAACAGTTCCGGTAAAAGTTCCAGTCGTTTCGTCTGTAACATTCGAAATATTATTGTTCTCGTTCGGGTATGTACTCCCTGTAACAGTGATGATAACGACCCAAGTAATAAATATAAAACGACTGACCAGACAAGCCAACGCATTCGCAAGGAACGCCACGTTGACCTCATTTGACCAGGACGGAGCGAACAGGCAGATGCTGGAGACCCGGATGAAGGTGATAAGGATGCTCCTCGTCGTGATTACAATGTTCATCATTTGTTGGACTCCGGATGAAATCAATTTCTTCCTTGCTAACCTTACTCTTTTGAAATTTGAGTATTTCGAAACCAAACAGTACGATATCTTTGTCCCTTTGGCCTTCATGAACTCATGGGTACATCCATTTATTTATATTGCAAGTAATTCGCAATTCAGAGCAGCTTTACTCCACCTGTTGAGGCGGGTTGCCAGGAACCTCGCCAGACCAGAGGTGCCACCGTCGGTGGACCTTGTTGATGTAACATCTGGAAGTACATCAGTTCTTGCTAAAGCGAGATCCTGAATAACAGCGCTCTAGGCAGATCTGTATGATTTCCCGACTTTTCAATCTTAAATGGATTTAGGCAAAACGAGGAAGTCGCCACAGACTGACAGAGAGACAACGTGCCTTTTATCGCTTTACAAATTGTCTACTGAAATCTTGGAGATATAACAAGCTATATCAAAGCTCTCATGTGGTCTCATTATTAGCAGAGTGACGAAAATGATATCCATACATGAGTAAACACGATAATTCGGTCCTGTGCTGTAAATGTGGAAGTCATGTAATTAATACCAACATACAATTCAGGTATAGGCTAATAGTTAGCATTATATCGAGTCCCTACATGGAAAGAGTTAGATACAACGATCCCACGAGGTCTTATGCGTTCATATGCAGTGGTGGAGCAAAGGTGGGTGAGGCAAGAGGGCCAATCAAGATGATTTGAATCCTCTGCCCAGCCCAGCCACCCCACCCCACCCTCCCATTCGGCTGCTGAAAACAAAACTTAAACGAGTCTCACGTACGTATAAATTGCCTTTATTTGGATAAATGTTAACTAACAGAAATACTAAACCTTCATAGTTTTCGCTTCCTATAACATTACAATTGGATTGTAATCTCTAGAAGGTATTTCTGTGCTGTAGAAAGCACTTCACCGTCAGGGCCTGGAATACCTTCCACAGAAATAGAATTCCTCTTTCTGACATGTGTTTTTGTGCTGTAGAGACAAGGGCTAAAAGTGCCGCAGGGCCCTCATTGCTCACCTAGCAAATAACATGTCAAGGTACATCTGTTATTATAACGCAAGGAGCCGGTTATTTTTCGAAACGTTGCTCAACTACTCACTGCAACTCGGGCCGCGAAATCGATCAACATCCCATTTTAAATAGGGTGAGTTTTTAATTTCATGTAAAAAGTAAATTTGGTTTACCGATTACGCCGTGTGGGATAGGGTGGGAATATGGCGTGTTCTTAAGTTTCCAGTGATATGCATTTAATACAGCTTCGTTTTGCACTCCCAAGAGTTTGTCCTCACCCCGTCCCATAGAAGAAAATGGTTCGATTGACCCCACTTGCCTCCCCTCAGGTATTTCTGGTGCCGCCACTGTCCATATGTAGATAGGTTGATGCTTGTCTGAGACCCCTATTTCACACTTTATTTATTAATGCCTGACCGGTGCTGTGGCCGAGTGCTTAAAGGAGGTGGCATTTGAAGCAATGAGGCTTAGCAATCGTTGCTTCATACGTGAGAGAAGCTCACAGTCTCCTCAACCCTAAGGATTATTATTGAGTTATTAACAGATAATGATTAAATGCGAAAGGTTTTAGATTTCTTTTAATCTTGGTTTCAAACCGCTGAGTTTTATTCCTAATCTCGTCATTCCTTTCATGTTTGCTGCACTCTAATAATTACGGCTGGTAAATATTGCAAGAATTTACAACACAAACTGCATCTTTAAGTGGGATCCTTATATGTTATTGGCTGTCATAATCTTCATTAACATCGCAGAAATGTGGTCTGATGGACATTTCATTCCAGTTTTTAGACGATGAAACGCCTGGTATTGGACTGACCGATGTGGCACTTTAGTGAGTGGCCGAGTTTTTAACCTGCTGGCTTCAAATGATCTAACCAGGGAGTTGTTATGGAACAACTCCCTGATATAACTGACCGCATATTATTTTACACAACGGTTCAACGTAGAAAACAGCACTGTGTAAACAACATATGTCTTTCGTTTCCATAAGAATTTGAATTTATTACATAGAGGCTAACTTCGTGAAATGTTAACGGAATGTTTGACTAGAGAGATTGCATTAAATGATCAACGATACAAGGCAGAGAAAGTATGTTGTAACCTTCACGGTGTTTATGTATTGGTTTGTACGTCAATGGGGGGCTGTTGACGTACGAACCACAAGAATATTTCTCTGCCAAGGGTAATTTACCACGAAGGTTAAGAAAGCGAGTCTTTTTCATAGGCCCAAAACACTAATGTTGAGTTTTGCGTTTATCAGTCTTATATTCAAAAATTTTCAGAGAATTATCAGGCAATTTTCAGGTAAATTTCAAGTCAATTCCAGAGTCCAGTTCCATCGTGTACGCATCTTCATTACAAAATGCCCAAAAAATCATCTAAATTGAAGTGAATCATAACTACTTATAATTTAACTGCATTCAAACTTTGAGGGTGGGCAATTGGTTTCCTTTAACAGAAATATTGTCAAATGAAATCACAAGTTTGGTCGTTGAACATTGATTGCTGATGACGAAGTATGTAATACTGCAGTTGTCCCGCACTGATTGGCCTGCCTTTTCTCTTTAATATGCATGTATGTTGGGAGCACCTGTGCGTGACATATATAGTACTGACTTTTACCATGCATCATGCTTTACTAATTAACTCACCTGGTTAAAGTACTTCTGTGATATCCTATTTGCATCATGCTTTACTAAACTCACCTGGTTAAAGTACTCCTGTGATATCCTGTTCGCCCAGGCCACACATAGGTCAACAGGCCGTGTTGGGTTTGCTACATCAGAACACTTTATCAGCATGCGTCTAATTAATGCTCGGTTCTCTGGAGTCGTGAGAGACGCCGCATCAGGCGTACTTTGACCGCTTTGCTGTGGGTTATAAAGTCGTCAAGAATATGCGACTGATGGATAGATTTTAAAATTACAACAGATTACAAATATCTTCAGTCTATATGATCACTATTCACTTAATATTTCAGAAATTTGTTATTCCGTTGTTAGAAAGGTCAAGCTTACTTCTAAGACTTAGCTTTTTGTCTAAATACTGCTACTGACACAAAAATGAGTCATTTACAAGTCTCTACCTCCTTGTGTAAAAAAGTATATATGTTTTAAAATCCTCCTGCAAGCAGGAACTCGCGAAGAAACCTCATTGGCTTATCAAAGCCGGAAGCTGACCGAAATCTGTCTCTTAGATACATCTTTAACGTCCATGATAATGAATTGTCAATTGTCAACAACTCTGTAACTGGACGACATACATTAGTCTTGGAGTGACTTAATTGAACCGGGGACCTTATGATTGGAAGGCACCGGCGTTAACCACTGAGCTAACACTCGCCTATAGGCACTGTAAAAGTGTTGTAGAGAAGTGTTGACATTTCTTTTCAAGGGATTCAAACTTTCAGACAAAGTAAACTTATTTTCTCAAAGCCTGACAATCTACGACACACCACACGACAAGCAGACTTTAGTGGTTCCTTAATAAATGTTATAAAAATGATCATTTAATATACATTGCACACAAGATGGACAATGTCAAGCGTTGACCGTCGTTGGAGACGACATTTCTCACATCGACACAGACTGCCATATCAAGCAATCAGCTTATCCAAGGGTTTACTTTTGGAGGTAATCTTGTTTACTCAAGGCTTTCAGACTTTGACCACGTACTGCTCACCTTTGACCTTCAGAGAAAACAATAGTTTTCTTGTACTGACTATAATGGTGGATCTAAACATCCAGTACAAAGTTCACCCAAGCTTTATACATTTGACTTTGCCTTGGGACCTCAACTGTCCTGAAATGACCTATGACTTGTTTGAAAAACAACAGGGTACTTTTACACATTAAGATGTATCCATGTATAACAAGTATAAAATTATACCATATAATTTCTGAGTTATCTGCTCTAGAAGACAATGTACTATACACTGACAAATATTCACACAGACACCAGGAGTTATCGGCTCTAGAAGACAATGTACCATACACTGACAAACACTCACACAGACACCGGGAGTTATCTGCTCTAGAAGACAATGGACTATTCACTGACAAACACTCACACAGACACCAGGAGTTATCTGCTCTAGAAGACAATGTACTATACACTGACAAATAATCACACAGACACCAGGAGTTATCGGCTCTAGAAGACAATGTACCATACACTGACAAACACTCACACAGACACCGGGAGTTATCTGCTCTAGAAGACAATGGACTATTCACTGACAAACACTCACACAGACACCAGGAGTTATCTGCTCTAGAAGACAATGTACTATACACTGACAAACACTCACACAGACACCAGGAGTTATCGGCTCTAGAAGACAATGTACTATACGCTGACAAACACTCACACAGACACCAGGAGTTATCGGCTCTAGAAGACAATGTACTATACACTGACAAACATTCACACAGACACCAGGAGTTATCGGCTCTAGAAGACAATGTACTATACACTGACAAACACTCACACAGACACCAGGAGTTATCTGCTCTAGAAGACAATGTACTATACACTGACAAACATTCACACAGACACCAGGAGTTATCAGCTCTATAAGACAATGTACTATACACTGACAAACACTCACACAGACACCAGGAGTTATCGGCTCTAGAAGACAATGTACTATACACTGACAAACACTCACACAGACACCAGGAGTTATCGGCTCTAGAAGACAATGTACTATACACTGACAAACACTCACACAGACACCAGGAGTTATCGGCTCTAGAAGACAATGTACTATACACTGACAAACATTCACACAGACACCAGGAGTTATCGGCTCTATAAGACAATGTACTATACACTGACAAACACTCACACAGACACCAGGAGTTATCGGCTCTAGAAGACAATGTACTATACACTGACAAACACTCACACAGACACCAGGAGTTATCGGCTCTAGAAGACAATGTACTATACACTGACAAACACTCACACAGACACCAGGAGTTATCGGCTCTAGAAGACAATGTACTATACGCTGACAAACACTCACACAGACACCAGGAGTTATCGGCTCTAGAAGACAATGTACTATACACTGACAAACACTCACACAGACACCAGGAGTTATCGGCTCTAGAAGACAATGTATTGTACACTGACAAACACACACACAGACATACATACGCACCTGGTATATGGGGACCGGCATTTTCGTCCCGAGTGGTTCACAGGAGTGGGGACCAGTAAAAAACTTATCTACATTTCCGGGACCACTAGAGACACACCTACATTAACAAGACCACACAAACTCACCTACATTCTCAAGACCACACAAATACACCTACATCTGCAAGACCAATAGCACACCTACATTAACAATATCAATAAAACATATCAACATATATCTTACCAGAGATTTCAAATTACAGTAAACTTACAATAAACTTATTTTCTGGGACCACAAGCATAACCACTTTTAGATGACCAGAGATATAAGAATTCTTCAAGTTCATGACAGCTAAGAAACCTATATTTACAATATTGGACAAATATCTCTAAGTTTTCAAGACTATGGAGATCAACAGAATCTCAACACTATGCACAATGCAATTATAAACATGCATACTTTCCTTTTTCAAGTTCATACAATAAGTTCTTATCAATGTCAATTTACAGAAAGATATGTCAAATGTATCTCTGAACTACCTATCCTCTTTTAACCTGAAGTTGATCAACTAAATAGCACGTATTTCAATTTATGTGCACAGATCACTATTTTATAATCACTGTACTCTACAGAATTTACTGGAGTCCCCTGTAGACTTCTTGTTTTATTGTGCAAAATGAATTCCATTGCACCAGAGACATCTTGACATTAAGCATAGCTATATGGAAAACATCATATTTTTTAATGAAGTTGCTTTCTTCCATATTCAGGACCTTGTGAACATGTTTCCACAAGGGTAAAGATGATTTTCAATCAATAATAAACTGCAAATATTGCATTAAGTAGGATATATCATGCTCTTTATGAAGGTTGTGCAAACATGTTAATGTGAGCCTATAGTACTTTCTAACAAATTTAAGCAGACTTATCGCTGACTGGTTGCCTATTTCCTTCGTTTAAGTCTGAATTGTGAAAACCAGGATGTGACTATGAAAGTTGGGGCCAAACTGACAAACTGACACTATCCAATCAGTCACCGTCAATGAAGTAAAGGAGCCCCAACCCCCTACACACACCCACTCATTAAACAATTCTGGCTGAGCCACTGCCCCAGGGTTCCTACACCTAAATATTTTGTGGAGCATGTTCTCCCACCTCCAAGACACACGCACACGCACCCATACACCAACCAATTCGCAATCACCCTGTCCGAAAATCTCCTTCGCTCCTACTTAGCATGAACAGTCCTGCATGATAGCATAAATAATAAAAGATGACTAGTATAGGAAATTAAGTAGAAGTTAAGTAGACAAGTAAATACGTTTTCAGATTGGAAGCGTAAACAAAAATAGAGAGCTAGTGCCGGCCAGAGGAAGGGAAAAGCTGACTTCACGGGTGGTGGGGGTGGTATGTCCCGACCCTGGTAATACCACCCTTCCAGGAGTATATAGAGAAGAGTGGGTGCAGGAGCAACTTTATTTGATGGTGTCTCCCAACACCCGCCCTCACCATTCTCCCAGCTCCTGTGTACGTAACTGCTTATAACACCTGATAGGTGCTGGACGCAAACGACTCACCGGAAGATAATTATATTAGTTAAAACCCCACCGAATTTATGTTGTAATGGCCATTTTGCCTTTGTGACCTGATTAAATAAAAAAAGAGATTGGAATATTTGGTCAATTTTACATCGAAATGAATAGAAGCATAAAGTTATAGCCTTTCAAAAGATTATCTCTGTATTCTTAACGGTTACGGTGGAGTTTAAAATCCCCTAAACTGAGAGAAATAGCAGATCTTATCTTGTTAATAATAATACTTTATTTGAAGGTGGAACCTATGTTATGACCATAACTTATCCATTGATGTATATACAACATCACGTGACACCTAGATTTGTATTTTTCTCGAAAAAAATTCGAAAGGAACAACATCACTTTACCATAGATTTGTATGTTAAGAGAGGTTATCAAATGTCACGTCTGCACACACATGCACGCACGCACACAAATACTATAATAATGATTTGGGAATTTATCTCTAGAATGCAGGAAATCGGTCTTATCATTTTTTCTTCAAAAAACGCACAGACGGAGAAGGAAATACAACAACCAAACCCTTCCCCATCATCTGCTCCGATAGGTGTGATGAATCGGAGTTTCGATCATGCACAGAAAAGACACAATTCGATATTGAAGTCCATACAGTCCCGTCCACCCGTATTTATCCCCCACCCCCCCCCCCCGGAAGGTTGACTTTTCAAATATACATGGCTGGGGTGGGGGTTGTAAACATATATACAGTCACACTATATTGGTAAAGAAAAGACTCCGTGTAAAGTTGTATTATAGTTGTTGTGTAATTAATATTATGCGTACTTGTCAAATCGTCACGTGGTTTAATAATTTGAATCTAAAATAAAAATTTCATATCGTAACAGTTGCTGGTGCATAGCAACACCACCAGCAACTGTCGCTAAGCAAACAATAGTGAATACTATTTATTGATACCTTCTTGCATTTTATTTAAACACTATCATAAGTCAGTATATACTCATCAAATATTATAACTTTTTCGAATATTTAGAAAAGATTAAAACATTTTATTATGAGTTAGAGATACCCGCATGCGTGCATTTTCATCAAATTTTGTACCGTAATGAAAGACAAACAGCTTTCTGCATTTTGACTGTTTAATCATTTTGAATGGTAATATCTTACTATAATACGCCATGTTCCATATACTCTACTTTTTTACTGTTACAGGGACTGTACAATGACAGGTAAGAATTTTTATTTTGTTATATTTCATTTGACCTGCTTAACGAATACCGCTAACAGATGTTTAAAATATTTAACTTCCTCTATATTAAATACGATAGCAAATAATATCGTAATATACATATCGTAATATCGTATATATAATAATATAATGAGGGGTTAATCAACGGTCTAGCGTGCGTTACTCACAGGATTAATGCACGATCGGGGGATAATGCAAGCGATGCACGAGGGCGGAGCCCGAGTGCATCCAGCGATAGCATTAACACCCGGAGTGCATTAATCATGTGAGTAACGCACGCTAGACCGTTGATTAACCCCGTTCATTCATACACTACCATTTGTGTGGGGGAAAAATCATAAAACAAAACATTTTTGGTTACATATAACCAAAGATTTATTAAAGTAATTTTACCGTGCGTTACTCAAAGGATTAACCACGGTCAGCTGACCTGAATGGACCAATAGGATTTAGGAATCTTTACTAAGTATGAATGAACAGTAGCTTAACTTACTAAAAAGACGCTCAAAGCATATATATATATACAATTTTTTACATTCATGTTACCGACATCGCCATCTTTAACAACATCGTCATATGTATCGTCATCTCCTTCATCGTCGTGTCTTCCATCATCGTCATCGCCATCTTTAACACAATCGTCATCTGTATCATCATCGTCATCTTCATCCTCGTCATCGCCATCGCTGTTCTGCTGCTGCCAAACGTTATTTTCATCGCATGTAATGAGACTGTTTGGCGTTCCATGCCATAATAGATCAAACCTGGAACTCAGGATTGGAAGTAGCAATGTATGAAGTTCGAAGACTGTAGCCCACATAAATTAAACAGATGCTTCGTTGGGTGATCGCTACCTATATATACTTTTACGTATATGGGGCTGATCCCTACCCATTTTTACATAGTGTGGTTGATCCCTACCCATAGTGCTAAACATAGTGTGGTTGATCCCTACCCAAAGAGTTACAAAGTGTGGTTGGTTTCTATACCCATAATGTTACATCATATATGTATGATCCCTTTACCCGTAGTGTTACATAGTGTGGTTGATCCCTACACTCTTAAAATTGTTGGGCAAATTATTGCCCAACCTGGGCAATTATTTACACATCCGTTGGGTCCGTATGCCTCCTGGTTGATATTGGGCAAAAAAGTGCCCAACTAAGTTGGTTAATGATTTTGCCCAGCAAACGGTTAAATAAATACCCAACACCTTTTACCCAATGCCTTTACCCAACAATGTTGTTCACCGATTTGCCCAATGGTTGTGTAAAACCATTTACCCATGGATTTTTCTTTACCCAATGATTCTTGCCCAACAGCTAGTGAAAAATAATAGTGGTTGGTTAACTAAAACATTGGATTGTAACATTTTTCATACAACTGGCTTTATTTAATAGGTTTTAAAACTTAAACAGAGAATGATAAAGAACAAACAAGTAATAAATGTTTTCATACTTTTATTTTTTCTGGTCATTGCCGACTTCAGATTGTTCCTCCAGTATGAATTCTCACAGCATTCAGTGCTTGACCTCCATTTACCTAGTTAAATAATCTGTGACTTCGATCCGAAGCAATAATTTCATAAACTCACAATGGGGATAAACACATATCACATTATTAAAGCTGAAAATATTAGCTATCCATATTTTGCCATTGTTTACTATTTTCAGTTCTTGAAATGTGTTGACCACAGAAGACCTCCTGTATGTTGACATCAACTACACAAGGTACCGGTGCAACACACAATCATGTACAGCTTAATGTTGGTCTCTTTCAAGCAACTCTGGTCTTAATAAGTGAATATAATATCACTGATAATTTCAAACAAAAGCCAAATGCAAGTAAATCCCCCATTGATTCTACATACTAGAAATAAAAGCAGCTTCAAGATCACAATTATAAGTGATAATAGGGACATTGCTGGCACCTGATCTGATAAACACACAAAATTGAATGTTTGTTTGATAAACCAACCCTGCCTCAACCTTTCACTGTATCAATAACAAATCTACCCCCTACCACCCCCACCCCCTCCCAACAAAAAAAAATACAGATTTTATGTAGGTACAGTTCACCAAGGCAAACATTTACTATTTCCCTTTAATATGTAAATATATATGAAACAAAAGCAACCTTAAAATGTAAATATGTCAGGCTAATACAGAGAAACCACTTGAAAAGTTTGTTCCAAGACACTTTGACCCTTAAACACTTCTGTTTGCTACGAAAGCTACAAAGGCAGTCAGTGAACGACTTTTGATAAAACCAAGTTCATATACCTCAGCATGGAAAAACTCCCAAACCCCCTTACATTGAGTTTGGAAGTTAATGTCCAACACATACTGACTTTAAAACAAATAGTCTACTGCCTTGAGGAGTGAGGACTGCATTATTGGATGTCTCTCAATTATCACTAACAAATGCTGAGGGGAACCTTTACTCTCTCCTAAGCACAGAATGAATGGCTGTGGTCGCTCATCCTTCGATAATTTCTTGCAGTAGTCCTCTAACACTTGTCACCGACTGCAAATTAAAGAAAATAAAGTCCTCGAGTTGCAAATAAAATGTAACTAAAACAGGTGGATAGACAGAGTTTTAAGACTTCTGCACAATGCTATGATACTGTGGACCAGTGTAATTAAAAGAAAAAACAGGTCAAGAAAGTCAACGTATTTATCTTGACAAGGTTTTCAAAGTATAATAACGCCCACCCCATTAATGTCAAATGACCTTTCCCTTGCACTATCAAGTACCGGTCACTTCATTATTATGACCAAGGTTTACATACCGACGATAAAATTTATTTAACCTTCCCCCATTTCATTACTAGTTTAATTAAAAAAATTGCCCTGGTGGCTTCTAATGACCTCTTACCTCTACTATAATCAATGGGATTCATGTACTCATTTTGGCAAACCTATATGCATCACATATGAGATTCATCTAACTTTCACCTTTTAAGTTAGCATATTTACAAGGTTTTAAGTGTTTGGCCCTTGTTAACCTCAAATGACCTTTGACCACTAGCAGAATCAGTAGCATTCTTCTGCTCACTATAAACAACAACACACCAAGTTTATAAGGTTAAACAAGCTATCAGCTGAGCTGGTATGAACCAAAAGGTGTACCACCAAAAGAATTTTACTTAAAATATAATTAATGATTTTGCTTACTGGCTGATTGTCTATGAATGCTTGAAGGCAACTAGTCACCGTAGTAGACCCGCTCTTCTTTGCCCGTCCTCGAAAAAGCAATGGCAACAGAAAGAAAGCTAAGTTCTTCTTTTCATCTGTAAATAGATTAAGGCAAGAAATGAGAATGCTTGCAGGTATAAACGACAAAAACATTAATAAGGCACACTATAGTCTGACCATATAAAACTTCAAGGACTGAGGATAAAATTCAAGGGATACACCGCCCTAAATTTGCTCCACAACTTGTTGCTCATACACATTAATAACAGCAACATGAAAGTTAATGTGGCATGTGTACTCATAGGGGACCTACACATTTGTATTAGAAGACTTAATTACCTACCCTACACACTAATTTCAAGCCAAATTTTATAAGATTTTGAAGGAAAAAAATCAAAAAGCCCATTGTGCTAACCATTCATTGACACAGTTGTACTGAAATCTGAATACAATTGTCCAAAGATTTTTTGAAAGAATTATTCAAACCCTATGTGAAACCTACAAACAACACTGATACATGTCCAAGTGAATGTCATTAAGTTAATATTATAACAGGGCTGGGTCTCACTTCAACTACACACAAAACCGAAAGCGACTACAAAAAAAAAAAGTAGCCAATTAATCATATTGAGTGCAATGATTGGAGAAAGTTTGCAGAAAGGTTCTGAAGCCACCATTGACATTAACCTGATTTGGTCCATTCAGATCAGTTGATTTTGATAGATTTTTAAAAAGTAACAATCCACCAAAAACATATTTTGAAGGTAAATCCAAATATTGACCCATATTTACAGATATACTGGAAAGAGAAACTATATTGTCATGGCATAAGCTCTAAGTGAAGCTAGCAATGAATTCACAGGCCACGACTACATTAAATTAGGCTTACCATCAGTCAGTGCATCCAATGTCTTCTCTAAATGCAAAAAGGTGGCCAGTTCAGGATGATCGCCTGTATAGCACAAGATGTCCATCGTCAAATATCCTACTCTGTTGTATAATTTGTTGGCAGTTAATTGGTATTTGTAATAATTCGAAGTCCTGTTCTACCTGTAGGAAAGAGAAAAATATGCAAACAGCATTATAGGCCTATAACATTACGAGCACTGATGTTCTATGCTAAACTAATATTATTATAGCCTAGAACTCATTAAATGCCAGAAGTTCGAAAAACCCTCGAAGTTCGGACACCTCTAACGAATGCATAATTTCACCATGGCACATATTTATACAATAGGATCAATTTGACGAAACCTATGAAGCGACTTTTTTTCTAACGAGAATGTTTCTTCTGCCATCGATAGTATCATTTTAAAAGAAGTGTGTACAAATACAATTCTGGAGCATTTTAGTGCTAAAGTGTTCGGACTTCGAAGGGTCCATTATTATACTACTGTATGTACGTACTACTACTTGCATGAACAACGTACTGTACGTGTAAGTCTAACATTAGGCCTAAGTTATGACATGCTAGGTCTAACGTTATGCTAATAAGGGTTAATGTGGTCATTTGCCGCATAAAACCTTAAAGAAAAAACGGAGTACAATTTATGATTTACAACGCAAATGTGCTACAATGAAACCTTGTCTAGCCAAGATATAGGCTAGAGAGACCTGTTGTATACGCATAGCTTACCTTAAGTTGACGAGGATCTGCATTACACAGGCGTTCGCAACGTTAATACAATGTGAGTAATTGAGCCCTAGTACATACTTGCGGGCGCGCCTGTAGCGCCTGTCAATCGCTTCACTACAAGCTAGCCTAACGTAATACAACTATGCTGGAAATACAATTAGTATTAGAAGCCTTTACGTATGCCTGGTATAGCCTACATGTACCACCGAGAGAACGAACGATCATTCGATACCACTATAAGTAGAGATCGCAGTGTTCGATGCACACACCAAGCTGAGGATTGTTTTTCTTTACGCTCACCTTCAAATGTAGCACATAACTATGGCATTTCCCACCTCTTTGAGTATAGCGCTAACAAATTCGTCAGCCATTGTGTAAGTTATTACACTTTCACTATATACGATCTACTCCTGATGAAGGCACATCGCGCAGAGTACCAGTATAGTAATGGCGCGAAAATGCTGGTTTTTGCACAACATTGGGCAAATCAAGCTTGTTTGCCCAACAGAAAGTAACAATAAACTACATCTTCATTTTTGCACAACAAAGTTTACCCATATCAGTTGTGTAATTTCTTTTACTCAGTTGTTGGTTAATATTTACTCATATTGGGCAATGCTTTGTTTGCTCAACCACTTTTGCCCAACAGTTTTTAGAGTGTACCCATAGTCTAGGCGCAACACTACATAAGGTCAATTCAGCGTAGCAAGAGGGGCAGGCAGTGTCTATTTTCTTATGATTTTATTAGGGGGGAAGAAATATTTCAAATGGGGGGCATAGGCCCACACCTCCCCTCCCCCCCCCACCCCTCTGTGTTTACGCTAATGACTCAACCGTTAATGCATAGATTATGTTACTTGAAACAATTGTTTACTTTAAATCCTCCAAAATCGTACCAAAAAAGGAGACGAAATTAGGCAATAACAAGTTTCTGTATCACACGTTTCTGTATAACAAGCTTTTGTATCACCCAAGAACTCATTAATTAAAATCAACGAACATTCCACCCTTACCCCCAATGGTCACTTTTCTTTTCTTCTTTAACGTCGGGGTAGGTAATTGGTAAAATCTTGATTTTTAAATGAGTCTTAGTCGTGAAGTATCTAGCGGTGTCCTCGAGGGCAAAATATATTGATAACTTGTCGCATAAGAATTGTAACATGTTAGTCATATTTTTAAGAAACCAATTCCTAGTGTGAGACCAATGAAAACCTTTTTAACCATTCCCGTTTTTTTTTAACCATCCCCGTGAAAAGTACCTAAAAGGACCCTAAAGAAGAGGCTTTCTTTTTCTTTGTCTTTTTTGGAACGTCAATAGAATCATATACAAAGGCCTCGTAAACTGGTCAGCATTAGTGCACATTTGCTGAATACTTGTAGTCAGCAAAGGTCGAGCTTGAAAGTTTTGACGGCAGTGTACCATTTAAAATTGTTTGCTTTATTTTATTTCATTTTCTATTATTTTGCAACCATATCATTTTGTTTGAGTCGATATTCGACACGGTTGGTGCTACCATCCGTCGCAGCTCGAAAGACTTCTCTATTTTGGAAAATATTGACCTTTGAAAATTGGTTGTGGGTTGAGGGCGGATGTGAGGGTGCTGTTGTTGTTCTTCTGTTGTTTGTTGTGTTCTTGTTTGCTATGTATGCTTATCTTATCGTATAACCAAACCTGTCCTTTTATCAGGGGTGTTAAAATCGAATATATAACCAACGCATAAAACCAATAAGCAAAAAAAAATAAATAAAAAAAACGTGTACCCTTAGTCTCCAGGAAAGTACGGAAGCTTGTACATAACTGTGTCATAGAAGAGAAAACACTTTTCACCTGAGCATATATCGCTAACTTCTCGAAAATAATTGAGATTGATTGCCTGGAAATTGTTCGGGAAACCTATCGTTCGAAGTCTCTGAGACCAGGGAGAGTTGTGATAACAACTCCCTGGCTGAGACACTTCCATGCAATCAATCCCTATCCGTATCTGGACTGGTCTGTAGCCGGCCAAGTTCAGAAAGTCATGGTCGTACTGAGTAAACCGAAAAGCGGTAGAGGTCACGAAGGGTTGTGGTCGCTTGCGCATTGTCGGTTACTATGCGTCGGTTTGTTTCTACTATACCAAAGTAGACCTACTGTGCTGCTGTTTTCGTATAAGTAACACTTATCAACGGTTCTTCGCTAAGACAACGCCAAAATTGTTAATTAGCAGTGAGTTGAATTCTCTTAATTAGTAACGTCTGAGATATATATAAGGTAAGTAGAAACTGTTTTATTCCATGAAAAAACCTACACCATGCACGTACATATCGATAACTATATATATATATATATATATAGATAGATAGATAGATAGATAGATAGATGGATGGATGGATGGATGGATGGATGGATGGATGGATGGATGGATGGATGGATGGATGGATGGATGGATGGATGGATGGATGGATGGATGGATGGATGGATGGATGGATGGATGGATGGATGGATGGATGGATGGATGGATGGATGGATGGATGGATGGATGGATGGATGGATGGATGGATGGATGGATGGATGGATGGATGGATGGATGGATGGATGGATGGATGGATGGATGGATGGATGGATGGATGGATGGATGGATGGATGGATGGATGGATGGATGGATGGATGGATGGATGGATGGATGGATGGATGGATGGATGGATGGATGGATGGATGGATGGATGGATGGATGGATGGATGGATGGATGGATGGATGGATGGATGGATGGATGGATGGATGGATGGATGGATGGATGGATGGATGGATGGATGGATGGATGGATGGATGGATGGATGGATGGATGGATGGATGGATGGATGGATGGATGGATGGATGGATGGATGGATGGATGGATGGATGGATGGATGGATGGATGGATGGATGGATGGATGGATGGATGGATGGATGGATGGATGGATGGATACAAGTACAACTTAAACCATATGAAATGTCATGTTTTCTTCATTATTTCGATGTTTTACCTCATTATTGTAATCTTATCGTGCTGGCACAATTATTTACTTGTCGAGCTGCAACAATTTTGCTGAATTTTTCACAGGATCTGTCGGTCATCAGACGTAAGTGATTACAACTCTATCATTTTCACCATATCGACTCTGCTTAGCCTATATACTATTTCACGTAGTTTAGACTTCGTTATAGCGTGCAGACACTCTACAGTATAAAGGCCCATATGAGATAGTTCTCCGTCCCGCCACTTGGTGATGAACAAATTGAAAGAATTGGTCATATCAATTTGTTTTGTCGCATTTCACGTTTTTCACAGTGTTCACAGTTATAATACATACAGGTTTACGGAACATGTTTGATGCACCCAGTGTACGAATCTTTCACTGTGCGATGTTATCGATTAAGTACTTCACAGAAAACCTCGATGAAACATCGATAGTAGATCATACAATCATAACAAAACTATCGTTCTAAATATGTCTAAACCAATTCCAAAGACATGAAAAGCTTCGGGTAAGTTTGAATGGGTATAACTACGTTGCAACGAATGGATGCAGACATTTTGGTAACCTCGAAGTGAAGGTTTCTATGGGGATGACGTAACTTTTCCGACCAATCATGAGCGACTATTTACACACATTTGTGAACCTGTTTGGGGAAATAAAAATAACCTCCCGCTCCATCATCCACATGGCTGGCTGGTGAATGCTAGCTGATCATATTCTTTTCATAGCAATCTCAAATTCACAGGTTGGCTACGCAGGAAAAACTCCAGACTCAGTTTGGCAAAAATTTGTGGCGGCGAACATTGAATTCTGCACACGTAAATAAAATAGATCTCATTGAGTAGCATTCTTCTTCGAAGCCAGGGACGTCTCTAGAGGGGGGTGTGGGGGTGTCTCGCTCCCAATATTGGTAAAACTGACGATAGTTGGGAAATTGGAGTGCGACAGTCGGAATTTCCGACTGTCGCACTCTAATTTACCTAGACCTATTCATATATTTCTGTGCTTGTGAATGACCTAAAAATTAACTTCGGTCAAAATGGGCCTTTAATCAGTTATATTTACCACGTTTTCCTTGCCACTTTGAGAAATTGTGTCTCGCGATCCTTATACTCCACCATACAAAACTTCGTATGATTTTGAATACTTTAAAAAAAATGCCTCATTGAACTACCGTACAACGTTCGCCAGCTTCAATTCGGTTTATTTATGTACTAATTTTGCTATTGGGTAGGTTGACCCTGTTCGCTAGCTTCGCTTGTTTTTTGCATGGTATTTCGTCAGTGCTCTTTTGATCTTGAATACTCGTCAGCTCCGTTAACTCGATTATCATCGTAGGAACATTCAGGTCTACTGAATCAGCTACCTAGTTTGGCAGATGCAATTAGCTAAATTTAGCCTATTACCAGCCTACAGTTGGCCACTGCGTAATAAAATACATATCGCCTACCTAACCGCACTCGATGGAGAGTCACGAACCGTATGCACAACGACGTCGACAACGTGCGCTCTTCTTTCTATGATTCGTCCTTATAAATTGTTGCACGAACAGAATGTTATGAAGCTAAGCTAGTAATCGTACGTAATAAACGCTTCCTATTAATAATTATTACACTGCTAAATATGAAAGTTTATATTGTCCATCAGTTCAGTTCGTCAAATGTATTAAAGTCCAGACATTGGACAATAAACGATAATCATTCTACTGGAAAAATTGTAAAAGAGCACTATGTTTGTCTTTCTGATATAGTATGTAAAAGAACATGTAACAGAGAAATTCAAACCGGAAACAACATCTGCTGATAATATGATATCATATGATAATGATGAAACTTGCAAAACATTGCACCAGATCGCATATAAGGACCTTCAATTGTTCAAAAATGTCTCAAAGGGGAGGGGGACGCCCCCTCACCTTAGACCCCTCCCCATATCAATCGCAAAATGTGTGCTCCTCTCCCCCTTGCAAATTCCTGGCTACGTCGCTGGTATGTGTATTGTCTCTATGCTAAACAATTAAAACACTAAATGCTAGTCAGTATAGTATTTGCAACCGTTGCAGGACGTTACTTGGTACGTCTCACCGAACTCTTTAATCTTTGCCAAAATTGGTTCATATTTTATATTTCAGACAATTACATCTTATAAAGTTGTAGAAGATAGGTGTAAGACTACTTTGGCCAAATTTAGACTAGAATATATTTTATAGAAATAGTTCAGTTGTTATTTTTGTTCGCGGAATCGGGCCCACATAATAATGTATAGCATAGGAGTAGACAATAATCTTCCTCAGAAGTAATGACCATAAAAAAAAATAAAAAAGGTATGAGGTTTACATCAAATAACTAAGGTTTGAAAAAAATGTTCGGGGATTGGCCTAAAATTAAACTTCTTGATGATTTCCTTCATTTTTTGTTGTACAAATTATATTCTTCAAAGTGTCGGCTTTTCCAACTTCCATTGGGCCCTAGGCTAGGTTTAACTAGTTACAACTGATTATCCCAATTGTACAGTGGCCGAGAAATCCGTGATGTTGGGAAACCTCTCGACTTTACCACTATCGAAGGTTGCACTTTCTTTAAAAATTATTGGGTAAATAATTTGGTGTTGTGGGCGATACTAAGTATGTTCCTCCCCGCCCTAGGGATATTTCCTCCCCGCCCTAGGGATATTTCCCGGCTATGGTTTCTCATTGGCAGAGTCAGACTGACTTAAATTGAATATTGGCGCCCTTTACAGCTATTTTAAATGCATATGGCTGCCAAGAAAACACTACTAGTTTTAGTCACGGCTGTAGTTGTTTTATCTGCGAACTTTGTCTATTTGTCTATTCATCTTAGAGCAGAGTTAACTATCAGGTTATTAGTTAATACAGGTTGGCGTATATCGCCACCGAATTTGTCCATATCGAATTTATATGAAGGCCTACGTGAGAACCGCAACCACTGAAAACTGTATGTTATTTCTAAGACCTCTATTGGTCCTTGACGAAGATGATAGGCAGATTGTTATTTTTTGGTAATTCACTATGTCGTCGAATATAATTTGCTGAAATAAAAAAGGTTTCCCCTTTGCTACACTAACATAGCTTTTGTAGTTAGAAGTCTGTGTAGCCTTCAAGCAAATAACTTATACTCAGTTGCTTACTTGATTAACCAAGTGATTAATAAGTTTGTGAAGTGAGGGCCAGTGGGTACAAATGTATCGAGAAAAAGTTCGGAACAAAAGTGCAGTCACGAAAGATGGGGTGTCTGACTGACCGTTTCGTTGACGAGTAGCGCGGGGGGGGGGGGGGGGGTGTACAAGGCAGCAGTCAGAATTTTCTGGCTTCAAAACCCATCCAGTTGGAATTTCAACCACTACACCCCCTAATCATCAGGCCTTAGCTACGTCCCTGTTCGAAGCAATACGTAAAATTCTCTACTTTGGTTCGTTTTTCTCGAATTAAACAAGACAGGTAACATTTGAACGCATTTAAGTTAACAACATCCTGCAAAAAAGTTGAAAGCAACAAATGTTAACCGTATTTATCCGCAACTCCGTGGTTATCTGTACTACTTCAGCTCTTGCAACATATAGCACCTATTCGTTATTATTGTGGTATAGCATTATTATATACTATGGCCGGGTATAGTATATATAATAATAATAATAATTTATTTTGTAAAGCGTAAAATCCACAAAAGTGCTCTAAAACGCTACGTAACAGCAAATAAAGAAATATAAAAATATGACACAAAATATGTAGTAAAAATGCAGAATTAAATACAATATAAATGAGTATGAAAAATAAAAAGCATGCACGTTTGAGTATTGCACATGAAAGAAATTTAAAATACACAGTTTATATATTGCAAAAATGCTGTCTAAAAAGGAAGGTTTTCAGCTTTGATTTAAAGGTCGTTAGACTAGAAACAGTTCTAAGTTCAGCTGGCAGCTCGTTCCAGAGGCGTGGCCCAGCCACGTAAAAAGCTCTGTTCCCATAGCTGTTTGTCTTGGTGATCGGAACCTCCAGACGACTATGACCAGAAGAACGTAGGGCTCTTGTTGGCTGATAAAGACGGATCAGATCTTGCAGGTATGGAGGTGCCATGTTGTTCTGGCACTTGAACACAAGAAGAAGGACTTTGAATCTAATCCGCTGTGATACTGGCAGCCAATGAAGTTCATGCAATATTGGGGTAATATGACTAGATGTTTTTGTTAGTGTAACGATCCTTGCTGCTATGTTTTGGAGCCTTTGCAGTTGTTTTATTTGTTTAACTGGTAGTCCACATAAAAGTGCATTGCAGTAATCCAGTTTAGATGTTATGAAAGCATGGATTAACTGCTCTGTGGCTTCTCTGGTGAGGTATTTTCGTATTCTTCCGATGTTGTAGACATGGTACTGAGCAGACCGACACACAGATGTTATATGGTCTTCCATAGAGGCATGCTTGTCCATTATGACACCGATGCTCTTTGCCACATCACTAGGCTCCACCTGATGGTCACCAATAATGAGGCTTGGACACTCTATCTTTCTGGCCAGATGCTTTGATGATATTAGAAGCACCTCAGTCTTTGAGTCATTCATTTTCAGGCATTTGTGTGACATCCATTGCCGAACTGAGATTATGCACTTCTCTAGACGGTGCACAGTGATAGTAATGTCATTGGGATGGAACATAAGATAGAGACTCGAGTCGTCTGCATATAAGTGATAGTCTGTAGTGATTTGGTTTCGTCCACCCTCCTTTAGAATTGAACATTCCGTGACGGGTTTCCGGAAGTCCCTGATTTTCAGGGGTTAGAAAGTTTTTGGGAAGCGTGGACACAACCGACGAGCGACGCGAGCGATTGACCTGGCCACCCGTATATATATTGTGGCGAACGACTTCTACAGCGATTGATTCTCGGATCTTAGTATATTTAAGGATCTTTTCACAGAACGTTTATTTTTATCTGTGGATTTTACCCGAGGACACTTTATCCAACCTTAAATTCAACTTATCTTCGAGGAACATTTTAGCGTTACTAATTATATATAGCCTACCGTTGATTCTACCTATAGCACTTATACGTAGGTCCGCCTTACCCACTTTTACTTATATCTATAGCCATCGCGCCGAGCGAGGACTTATATTTTATTATAACCTAGATGTAGCGTGAGCATCAACACTTCTAAAAGGGGCTGGCGAAAATATTCGCCACCGATTCGTAGAGTGTTTACGCGTTATTCCATATACCATTTTAGTACTTGGAAGCTATTCGGTCGCGAAAGCGTTCACGCGATACAGCATATACCATCTATTTACTAGAAGCCACTGGATCGCGGGAACCGTATATTATTTAGCGTCATAGCGCCATCATTTAGCATCTAGCCTTCGATCATATACAGAGTCTGGTAACTTCAACACCAGCTGACTTATCCTGAGGATTCCAGCGTTAGCAACAATCCAGGATATGAACGGTGAAAGGACATAGTATTTAAAGGTATGTCGATCTTTTTATACTTTAGATTAGTTTCTCCATAGAAACATCTAAAAGTCCATGTCCTGTGAGCAAAGTAGCTGACCCAGTGAAGACGTGTATACCGTGAAGAGCACAGGCCCCAGGACCGAACCCTGGGGCACGCCACATTCTAACGTCTGAGGGTCAGAAGAATCCTTTCCCAGGCACACAATCTGTTGGCGATCACTGAGGTATGATGTCATCCACTTTAAGGCGCTACTTTTAACACCAAGGTCACTGAGTGTAGTAAGAAGCTGGAGGTGGTCAACCGTATCAAAAGCGGCCGAAAGGTCTAACAGAACCATCGGGCACGCTTTCTGAACTCCAAGAGCTACCATCACATCATTCTGAATGCGCACGAGGGCAGTCTCGGTATATGTTACGTGTTTTGGATGATGATAAACCAGGGCCAGGAAATCGACCAAGCAGCTATTAATACACCTGGGGTGTTACATTTGCAATGGTAGACTATAGGCCTACATGTATTCGTTAGATTAATCATCCATTAGGCCTTCGGTGCAAATCACCGTATGTTGGTAAAATTTCGCTAACTAGGATACAGTAACGTTAACATGTACACTCTAAAAAATAAACGGGTAGTTCTACACTGTTGTCAGGTATTTTAACACATGGATTGTTATTAAACACTGGAAAAGTGTATAATAAACATCCACAATGTAGTTATACCATCACAAAGTGTAAACATAACCATTGCCTTGGCCATTACCCGATTAACGTGTACATATACCCCGAGGTAAAGCCGGTTTGTGTATTTCTGATCTTTGTGGGTAAATTTACATACTGTGCGTGTAATAAGACACAATGATTTATGTACATTTACACATTTACAGTGCTTATTTTACACTCACTTTTCAAAAAAGTACCCTTTTTAACCAATAGGGTAATTTTACCCACATAACATGTACTTTGCACGAATAATGTATACCTTAGTAACAAGGTGTAAAATAACCCTTCTTAGTATGTTGTTTTAAATCAAAAAGGGTATAACACCAACAACACTTATTTTGAAGTATCGTAAGAGGGTAGAATCACACAAGATAAGAGCTATTTATACACTTCATGTGGTTGTATTTGTTCTATACACTTGTGATTAGTTTAAAATGCCACCCTGGGGGAATTATCACCCAGTATTTATGTACTGAAGTATAAATTTACTCGTTCATGGGTTAATATATATCACTACCAGTATTTTCGGGTCTTAGCCCGTCATTATTTGTATGCACCCTATAGTACCCTACATGTACATTTTGGAACACAGAGCTGCCCCGGCGACTATAGGCCCAATTTCTAAAGTCCCAACAACCAATGCAAATTACTGTCAAAAGGAATTGGGGCGACAATAGGCCAGCTGTTTAGCTTGACATTTATTTATTAATAGCCTATATCGTGTTATAAATATACGGCAAACTGCACAGATATATGGAGTATCCCCGAATTTCCCCGTGGAAATGTCTGCATGGTTATTAGTAAAATAATAACTGTTTCTTATGTGGGGGTGAGAGGATATGAATGGAGTCGTAGGATAGGCCTATATGAAGTTTCGTGAAAGTTTAATAAGGCAAGACTAACTAATACAGTCAAAATAGCAAATGATCCTGAGGTAATGAACAGATAAGGAGCGGCGCCCAACCTATAAATACCAACACCTGATTAAGGGGTGCAGACAATTATCTATAAGATCTACATAGGTCTAACCATGGGCGCGTATGAGACGGGGTGAAGGTTTGCAACCCATCGATCAGAAGGTACCCTTTTCTTCAGACCAGCCGCTCTTTTTCGAGCATGCTAGCTTGTGTTGCGTCAGACCAACCCCCCCCCCCCTCAACGAAGGTAGTCCCGTACGTTATGTACATAACAAAACAACGGAAAGTATATAAGCTACTGCGATCATTTTCTCGAAACACTGAATCCCTCCCCTTCTGGATTGGCCCATGAAGACGGTTTGACTCACAATCAGTGGCGTAGGAAGGTACTTTTGAGTGGGGGGGCTGAAGACTGAAGGCCGGCCTGGGGGAGGGGTTTAAGGGGAGGGGGTGTCCCCCTCCCCTTTGGAATTTTTTGCATTTCCAGGTGGCCTCAGATGCAATTTGGTGCAATATAGCACACTTCAACACCCACTCCATTTTGTAAACTTAATTTTGTATTTTCAACTGGCCCTAGATGCAATTTGGTGCTCCAAATGAGATTTTTTTCTCATTTGGAAATGAAAAAGGGGTTTTCTGACCTGCGAACCGGGGGGGCGGAATGATACTTCCGCCCCTCCACATTTTTCACTGGGGGGGCTGGCGCCCCCCCAGCCCCCCGGTTCCTACGCCCTTGCTCACAATTCAAACTGATAGAGCCTAAACGTGAGTATTTCTCGAGACACTTGTTTACAAAATATTCTTAGAAGTACAGCTTGAGCTAGCTGGAACAATATTTTTGTCATGATTGTGTACGTTTAAGTGTTTTGTGCTTTTTCGCACGGCCAGCATACATTTATCCCCACAACGGATGATAACAATGCCTGGCCCTTAAACGTCGACCATAGCTGAAACATTTTTTTCATTGTGACTTCTATAGAATTTTCTACAATGATGTACTCATTCGTACTAGAAATAAAAGTTACGTTTGCAGCCAGGCCGCGCCGAGAGAATAATGGCAGACTATACGTCTCAGAAGTGTTCTTACTTCTCATTGGTTAAAAACAAATTTCCTAAAACACTACTTTACATTAATTCACTGAATACAGCCTTTCAAGAATGTGGATGTGGTAATAAATATTGGTAAAAATGTAAAAGATTCAAAGTTGGTATTCCAGAAAATGGGTGCATATCTGAAAAATTAGAAAGAACCCCACATAATATCAAATGAAAGATTCAAACTTTAAGCCAATGACAAGTTTTCTTTCACAAAGGGTGGTTCGTTCGCGCTTGGCGCTTGGCGCTAACACAATGCCTTAGACCTACGTACGTACAGTACAGTATACAGTATACTGTCATCACTGCACTGCTTGGCGACCAGTCCTAGTATTTCTTAGTTTGTTCCCGCAGAAGCGCTTCGCCGTCACATTTGACGAGACTTGACACGACTGGACTTCACCTTCAACGGCCGCTTGTATTTTTATATGAATCTAAAGCAACATGTCACAAGTGTAAGTTGACGTTAAGCCCTTGAAAGAGTTGTTTGGTTTATAAAAGTACAGATTAAATAACTGTTATGCCTAGGCTTTACTAGCCTAACTGTTCTGCTACTTATTCGCCTATATAAGATTAGAAGACTTTATAACTAAGCCTAGGCTATGTCTTACAAGTAACAGCCACTAGTACAATGCAGGGCCTACACTGTGGCCTACCATTGTATCAAAGTTTATAAGCCTAGCTAGCGCAGGCCAAGACTGAACTATTAAAACTGAGTGTGCATTAATGCTGTGAGGTTTGTCCAGTACTTATGCCAAGCCATCCTAATAAAGCCTAGCCAAGGTTTTGTTAGATTAGGCCTTATGGCATCCTTGCAGATGCAAAGTTGTTCAATATGTAACACTTTCAGGACCATTACTTTCAAAAAGTTGTTACATCACATAAGATTCTCACATAGTATTGAACCCAACTTCTCCATAAGATGTGGAATAGATGGTTGTGAAAGAAAATATCGGGTGTTCAGCACGTTTTATTCCCATCTGCGGAAATTTCATAAAAGAGTGTTCGATGTTAACATAAGGCATGACAGTAACTCTGGTGGGCATGAGGATACTGAAGTAGGCACAAGTCTAGTGACGGAAAACATTGGTTTAGAAGTTGATGATGTGACTCATAATTCGCATAAAAATAGTCTTGCAGAATCAACTGGAATAAGTGCTATCGATGCTGCTGCTCTGGGTGATGGATCACACATCAGAGAAATCGGTGAAAGATCCACGGAAAGAGACTTTGCTCTTTTCATCTTAGGCATGAAAGAGAAGCATAAACTACCACTTACTGTTACAAATAGCATAATATTAGAGCTATCTGAACTCATCTATAACAGTTCAAGGGATGATAGCACAGAGATCAAAGAAAAACTTTCAGCTTCTGGTTTCACAGTGGCTAAAAATCCTGATATCTTTAACTTTATCGATGAAAAGTTTGAAAAGAAAAATAACATCTTTGAAAAGTTGGCCTCAGACTATAAACAGACAGCTTTTTATAAGGAGCATTTTGGTTTAGTTGAGCCAGTTGAACATGTGCTAGGTTCCACCTGTGGGAAAGATGATACATTCATTTATGTACCATTGCTTGATACTCTAAAAAGTCTTTTAAGTCATGATGATATTTTAGCAGAAGTTCTGAAGTCCCGTTCTAGACATGGGGACAAGCGATATGAGGATTACTGTGATGGTGAAGCATTTCAAAATCATCCCCTATTCTCTTTGGAGCCACATGCACTCCAAGTTCATTTTTATTATGATGATTTTGGTGTGGTGAACCCACTTAGAAATAAAGCTAACAGCTACAAAGTTGCTGCATTTTATTTTGTTCTTGGAAATTTATCCCCAAAGTTTCGGTCAAAATTGTCATCAATTCAGCTTGTTTGCCTCTGCTGTACAAGATTAATAAAACAGTATGGCTTTGGGAAAGTGCTCAAACCGCTTCTTGAGGATGTTAAAGTCTTAGAAAGTAAGGGGGTGACAATAACAACTTTAAACCAGGAGGAGTTTACATTCAAGGGTTGCATTAGTTTGGTTTCCATGGATAACTTGGCAGCACATCAGTTAGGAGGCTTTCAGCAACATTTTCATGCTGGTAGAATATGTAGATTTTGCATGGCAAGTAGTAATGACATTCAAGATCATTTTGATTCATCCAGTTTAATCGAAAGAACAAGTGTTGGTCACAAACATCAGGTGCAGTTAGTTATGGAAAATCAAGGTCTTAGGCATGTTTATGGAGTAGCTTCTAAATCTGTTTTGTCAGATTTGCAATACTTTGATGTAATCAGTTGTCTACCACCTGATCCAGCTCATGATTTGCTCGAAGGACTTGTTCCAGAATTAATGACGAAGGTTGTGACAACATTTATTCAGGATGGCTTTTTCACTTTGGAATCTTTTAACAGTGCTTTGAAACTTTTTCCCTTTGGAAAAAGTGATCAGAAAAGCAAACCAACTTGCAATACCACTGCTAACCTGGGAAGTTTCAAAATCAAACAAACAGCATCTCAAACATGGTGCCTGATGAGATTATTGCCTTTAATCATAGGAAGCTCAATTCCAGAGGGAAATGAATACTGGGAACTATTTTTGTCACTTATGGATATTTGTGAAATTACATTTGCTCCCTCTATACCATGTGAAATGGTTGCATACTTGGAATATTTGGTGCATGGATTTCTGGTTGCTCTGAAAGAGCTCTTTCCTGAAGATAGAATTAAACCCAAAAGTCATTACTTATTGCATTACCCTCGTTCAATATTGAAATATGGACCTCTTGTTCACTGCTGGACAATGAGGTTTGAAGCTAAACATGCATATTTCAAAGAAATTGCCAATAGGCAGAAAAACAGGCGGAATTTGTGTAAGACATTGGCAAGGCATCATCAATTACTTATGTGCTATTATGGAGCTGGTCAGAATTTTTTGGATGACAAAATGACATCCAACTCAGGAGGGGACATTCAAAAGTTACATCAGTTTTGTGATGGGATTCAGAGAGCTTTGAAAAGTCAATTTCCAAGCATTGAAGAAGTGCATACATTAGCTTTTGTTGAATTACACAGTTCATTGTATGCAAAAGGTTGTTGCATGGTTCTAGAGGCAAGAGAAAATAGGTTGCATGAATTTGGCAAAATAGATGCAATCTTTATCAAAGGTGGTAAAGTGTATTTTGTTTTGATGGTTTTGCGCACTATTGGTTACAGTCAACATTTCCATAGCTATGTATTGTGTTTTCAACAAAAATGGGTCATATTTGCTTATGAAGATTTTGCTTGTCATTTACCCTTATCAATTTACACAAATCAAAATCAGAGAATGGTAACACTTAAGTACTTTGTTTAGAGAAACATTAATACTTAAAATAGAGCATCTCATTCCTTATCATTGTTACTTTGAACTTCAAAGGTTAGAAGAAACAACTTTTTAGTTTCTATATATTTGTGTCTTCAGTGAAGCACTTAAACGGTACCATGTAACTTATGGATCCAGAAAAAGGGTTTTCTTATGTAGTGCAAGTGATGTAGAACCAGAAATCAAATCTCAATTTGGGATAAAGAAATTTCGGCTTCAGGTCTTTGATAAAGACTTTGACGACTGGGTGGACATTGACGGTGATATAGAAGAAGAGCAGATGGAAGATAAAGCAGTTAAACTGAATGTGATTGGTGAAAGAGATGAAGGTAAGTATAAATGCTTCTTGTACACGATTGCAAAAAGATTGTTGTCCAGAAAAATTTGCCTATCAGCAGCATGTTTATTACCATTTCATGAAGGAGCCTTATTGGCATAATATGATGTGTGAACCCCATTTGGAACTTATTGGTACTTGGGTAGTTCCAAGGATAATATATGCACATAAAACATTCTTGTATGAATGTATGTACATTGTCATAACCTCTCCTCATGGCTTTCCCCCTACAGTAGTGGAAAGTTTTGGGATATTTGACAGGAGGAAGTCACTATAGTATTCATATTTGAAATTTCAGGGAAGCTTTAAGATAAGAAATTATCACAGTCTGAAGGTATTCTGCAAGGGACAAATTGGTATGCCAAAGTTGAATACTACTTCAAATTTTCATTGTAACAGTTTACAGTTTGCAATATCAATCAAAAAGCATTACTGTCTAATGAAAGTGCTAATCAATATCAAATTGGTTAGCAGTTGAAGATTTAATAGTAAGTAGCAAATTGCAATGCAAATCCAGTTATTTTGTTTCTTGTACTTATGAGCAACACATATTTAATCTTTACATCCTGGGGTTTTGCAAATTAGAAAAATAATTTATAATACATATTTTGGACACTCCTTTCCTTTGTCAGTTGCATGCCTCAGTGCCAGTTCATTTACAAGCTCTTCAAGTTCAGATGACACCATTATATTGGCTGGAAATGAAAGAGATGTACCTTGTACCAGTGATGTTTCAGACAGGTAAGACATGTAACATTTCATGTTTGAATTATTATCCTACCTTGACAGAAGCAAAAAAGAGCTTATTTAAGGGAATAAGCAGTTGCCCCAAACTAATTTGCAATATCAGCTAAACCTTGCAAATTTCTGGTGCTGACCTTACAATTATATTTTATGGCATTTTAGAACATAAATATTGCATATAAAAGACAAATCTAAGAGTTATGGTGCATGAATTCAACAATTCAGTAACAAAAACATTGTCACATGAGTAGGAAGAGCCATAATAGAAATATTATACTACAGTATACTAATTCAAATCAGGGTGACTGCATTTTCTCTTTAAGCTATCACTACAATATATTAGGGTATGGGGGTGGGGGGTTGGTGGAACTTGGTTGGTTAACAGTAAGTCCCACACATTCCCTAAAGAAGTTCAGTACAAAGCCCCTTATTTGAAGAGGCCATTTAATATGAAGTCACATTTTGCTAAGTACTGACATGCATGTTCAACAACTTACAGCTGAAGTAGTGAAAATCAAGCTGTTCAACCTGTGTCAAAGTATAATCTGTATTGTTCATGTAAAATTTGTTTAGGGTCACTTTATTGAAAGTGCTAATTCTATACATTTTGCTAATAAAGTTTTGTTTACCCTTTTTGCATGCTTGATAGTTTTCATGAAGAAGAAAAGTTCTTGCCATGGCCAAACAAGTTTGAGCTGCATCAAGATGATGTTAGGAGAGACATCTTGGTAGAACTATTAAAAGGGGGACCTGTCAGCAACAGAATTAAATCTGCTGTAATCCAAGCTACATTTGACAAAATGTGTTTGTTTACTGTGTAAGTACCTTTCCCTATTTGAATATTAATATTTTGTCTTTTCAATCACTAATGCTAAACCAGTGTAAATTTTTGCCTTCAAATGTCATACGCATGCATAATGCACAAGTCTTTGGAATCTTGACTTTTCAACATCTCAGAATTACTAGCTTTGAAATATGTCAATGTGTAAGTATGCCATCTTTGAAATTGTGGTGTTATTTAACCTGGAACAATAACACCTTTGGAAGCCTGTATTTTCGCATTTGATTTTTTGCATATAAAGACGTCATGTGTCAATAACCTACAGATTTTAATATTGTGGAACCTTGGAATGATGTGGTTACAACTTTGTTAAAGTTCTGTTGATATTTTAACTTCAGATGGGGATATCCACATTACCAAAACAAACAAGCTCAGACAGCGACCTCAAATATAAAATCATAGCCTTTTAGCTGACTCAGCCTGTCTGGGGGGAATGGGGGTGCTAGGTAAGGTACTTAGTACAAGCAGGACTTGATGGTTAGTGGGTAAATGGGTGAACTTTTCACTGTTATTATTAAGTTGCAAAATAAGTTGTTGATATTATTTTAAAAATGTAATTTTTGGTGTTTGTGTGTGTAAGGTTTATTTCAATCCCAGATCAACATCAGACTAAAACAAGGAATTAAGAATTACATAGTAAAAACAAAACAATTTAGACAATATATCTTCAAGAATGATACAAGAGACCACTATAGAGATGGTCCGCAGTATCCCGTAACATAAGAAATTTCTATTATGGGAGATCATTGGGCCTGTATGAGTCTCACCCAACCAAGCCCTGTCCTGCTGATATGAAGGTTAAAAACTGGAGCTTTTGGAGCCCCAGACAGTACCATCTTTTCCTTTCACTCCACATTTTAAAAAGGCTCCCCCAATATACTAAACCCCCCCAAAAGAGTTGGTTAAGTGGGTAATTGCCCCCCCCTCCTAAATTTTACAGCTGGCACTAACCCTGTATGTGAATCAACTATAAAGTGATATTCTTTTTTGTAGGTATCCTACTACAGATCAATACAATACAGCAGCTAAAGCAGTCATAAAGTCCTTTCCAAACTTGGCAATCAAATTACCATTCTGTGAGCCTTATGTAAGTATATGATTAAGCTCTTCATTTATTATCTAGAAGGTGGGCGTATATGTACATATAAAAAGCACCTGACTAGATTGTGTAATTTCGACTACTTTGTACAAAACTACCACTACTAATGGTATCAGTCAAATTGGTGCTTTTCAGGTAGACAGGAGACTATTTTCACTGTATTTGCTTAATTGTCAAAAGCCATTTTTATATCCAGTAGCTGGTGCTAGTGAAGAACTATGTACAGCTGGATCTTTTTAATAAAGACATCAAATGATGGGGCATTCAAAACTAGATTGTTTCTCCTGCCATTTCAAGGGCAAAATCTTACATCCACTATAGATTAATTTTGCTGTTGGTTTGTAAAAGTACTTTTCAGTTTGAGGGAACTTAACTGGGTGGATGCAAGGGTTGAACTGCTGCAGCACAGGGTGGGTGGGGGAGGGGGGGATATTGTAGTCTGGGGTCTTGTATACATGCAGATGTTTGCACATTAGCCCCCTCCTGTGACATATATGTATACATACATATTCATATAATTTACTGGCCTACCTGAGAAGATGCATGAACCAGTACACATTGTGCATGCATCTGACATGAATGTCCAGATGTGCATGCTTGTAAGATCAAGGTGTCTACTCTTTAAAATGGGTGAGGTGACATGATGAAACATGTGCATAAATTACATTGTGAGGTTGCCGAGTTTTATACCTAACAATAGTGTTGAAGTTTAATTTGAATTGTTCAGCTGTTTTTAAGACCTTGTAACAAAATTACAATATACTTTGTGTTCAAGTGTTCATCACAATTTCATAGCTCTTTAAATTACAAGTCCAGACTGAAGAAAGGTATTTTAACAGAATATGTAACATTGATATCAGATTATCTCATCATACTGCAGCTTCCATTCATTCATTCGTATCTTGGTTTTGTAGGATGCATTGAAAAATGCACTCAAAGATAAGTTCAGAAATGAGAGGAGACACATGACGAGGGATGTAGTTGTGAAGAAGAGGAAGACATCTACACATGCAACAACTGACGAGGGAGAACGAAAAGACGGAGCTGATTGGACTCTACCTGAGGGTGAAACAGAGGAGACTATCAAACTGCACATTAAGGAACTACAAAAGGAATCAACAAAGAAAAAACAAGACAAGAACAAAATTAAGTCATTAATGGCACTGACATTTGGAGAGAGAAGGAGACTTGTACTTGAGGAGAAACCACCAATAGCAGAAATCAGAGGCAAATTTCCTACTCTATTTTGTGCAGAACAGGTAATTTCAAACATATGATTCCTAATTATTAAGACTTATGATTATAATGTTCTACACTGGAAATTGTTGGTTTGACGAAATCATAAGCCAATGTTAAGGCTTGTGTATGTAAGGGTGAATGAACTTGTGTTCATGCTGCATAGCTTGCTCTCAGGATTTCTCAGGAAGGGAAGCTTCCTTGAATCATAGCTGATATTCATGAAACACAGTGCAATAAGTGTTAAAATTGTCAGTTACTGGCTTCTTAAAAATCCCTTAGAATGTTGATTGCATTTGGTTAGTAGATGATTCCTACCTTTTTTAGTTCAAGAATCATTTGAGGTAGACAAAGTTCAAGGAAAAGGGTCATGAGTGCATTTTGCCACAAATTAACCTGCCAAGTGAGCTTATCATAGCTGTTTTATTTACCATGGAAGAAACACATTGTTAGCTTTGACAGGGATTTTCAAAAAAGTAGGTGAATCTAAATACCATGGATGATATGTAAGAGTATTTGAATGTTTAGAATTTCTACTAAAATAGAGGTTTGACTGAAGAAAATCATGAATAACTGCCAAAACAAGATTCTTTTACTGACTTAATGATCTAACACGAATACTTGGCTGAAAGTTCCTGTTTGAAAGTTATTTATTAATACAATGTCATTATCATCCTTTTTATTACCTTAATTCATAGATCATAGAAGATTTTTCAGCCATCATCAGTTGGGATGCAGTGTCGGAGATGTTCTACAAAAATCTTGATGACATTGCAGCAAAGATCATCACCTACAACACAAATCACTCAAAGGGCACTCTTCGATTCCTTGTTGAATACAACAACTTTATTCAGCAATTGACAGAAAAAGACAAAAGGGGTAAGTTAACATCTCAAAGTGCTGAGTTAATTACCAAAAATAATAAAAAAGTTTACTATTATGTAGACTAGGAGATATGTCTTAACAGTTTCAATTGAGACAAGCATTTTGTCAGCTTCTTAAAATATAAATTAGTTAAACTGATGGCAGATGTTTGAAAACTTAAAAAAAAATCCAAGGTCTTTCAAGATAATGAAGAAAAATGTGGCCAATCCTGTTTCATATATACAGGATAATCTGAGCAAGGAGACAAGTTGTGACCATATGAGGCAAAGTAGCAACAGTGTCGTCATTGGATGAATTAGATGGTTTACTGAATCCTGCAATAAAACATTAATTAAGGAACACTTCAATGTAGTTATTTTTAAGAGTGCAGAGATAAAACTGCATTGATACACTACATCAACTTACTAAATCATTATGTTATTTTCAGGAAATCAGCATGAAATTTTTTACTGTTGTGTTACATTTTACATTCATTTACACTGAATGAAGACAATAACTTCAGTGTTTATTTCTGCTACAGATGCTACATGGACCGCAGCTCTCTGGATACTACCTGGCTTCCTGAAAGAAGATCGCAACTTTCTGTTTATAAACAGTGATGATGATGTAAGCTTCCCATTTTAATAACCCTTTCATTAGTTGGTGTATTATTTGTAAACTTGCAAAAGATGTAAAGAGTAATATGTCGATAACCCTTCTAAGGCCAAAGAAATCTATGCAATGCTGATCGGGGTGTGTGTGAGGCCTCGGTTTGTAAACACTATACCTCAAGAAGTGAAAGATGGTTTGCACTTCAAGAGTAATATGTAGATAGCCCTGGTGAGCAGATGATCCCTATTTTTTCTTTGAATTAAAAGATAACACAAGGTAACCCTTGGTGAGTAGGTGGTTCTTCCTGTTTTTGATTGTGGTCAGAGGTCATTTGAGATCAACAAACATGAAAACCTGAACCCTTTAATTACCACCACATATCATGAATTGAATTTAGGTAGCATTTGGTAAGTAGCAAATCCCGAATGTTTTGTATGGAGGTCACAGTTCACTTGTCTTCAATTAGAGCCAAGTCTTAATAAAGTTGATCGCTGAAGAAATGATAGTTGGTTTCAAATTCAATCTTCTTATATAGGCACCTATTATTCGATACTCTAAGGCCAATGGCACTTCTGGTGATATCAGGTCAGCACGGTGGAAGTTGGAAAATATGCCATCTAATGTTGCTTCATAATGGCAAGGAATCACTAAGTTATTTGACATTCTGGTTTATATATACCCTGAGTTATAGAAACATTCGCAATATTCATTTATAGCTAGAAATGATGCTTATTCAAATCAGCTCCCAAGTAATATTATCAAATGCAAGTTTAGTGTATGTGATTCTGAAGAAGCTGGATTACCTTTGAAAATGTGTTATCAGGAATTAATCATCCTATTTATTTCATTGTTTGATAGGTTAGCTCGGATGTTGAAATCAGCACACCGGTCATAACATACACTGGGGATCCGCTGGACCCATCAAACATAACAATCATTGCAGAAAACGAAAAATGCAGTACTGCAGCATCTTTCCCTGAGGCAGTTCTAATCCTGCTGGCAACATATTATGTTTTCAACATACAGTATAACGGCAAAGTAAAAGGAACACTGACATTTCTGCAAAATGTTCTGCTGCAATGCAAAGACAAGGGGAAATTGCCTCAAAAGATCATTTCATTAATTGCAAAACTTCAAGCATGATTTATTTCATTTTGTGACTTTTCTTCAAGTTCTATTGTTTTTCTGTTATTTGTTGACCCAGAATTATTGTTAGTTATGTTTTTCAGATTGTTTGCTGGATTTGCATAGTGTTGTTTTCAGGGATTTAGTTTGTTAGCACAATTTTACAAGACAAATAATGTGTAAAATGATAATTTGGGTAATTCTTAGTACACTTAAATGATATATAATACTAAACATTACAATATTGGTGAAACAGTGAGATCAGGGGCAACTACAAGTTTGAAGTGCTGTGACATGCCTTGTTATGACGAAGAGCAAAGTTGGGGGCGAAAATTTAGTTGGAACACTAATGCAACTTTATAAAAGGTGTCATATAGTAAAGTCAATAATAAGCTGTTAATACAATTAGAACTGGGTGTAATAAGAAGGCCAAACAGCAATTAGTTGATATTAAGCAAATTATCTAAGCCAGTAAATTTTTTATACATTCAAACCAAGATTGATGAGCATTAAGAATAGCAAATTGTGTACAGTAATATTTTGTGATAAATTGTGGGGTCTACAATAAACATAGAGGGGTATAGTGATTAAGGTTTAACGTTCAGCCTAGTTGAAGCAAGCTTAGTGTAGACTAATTGAATGCAAGTCTTCCTCAGTTAGCCTCGGTTACACTCAACACAGATGGTTAATGGTGATCATTCACAATCATAGGCCTAAACTTAAGCATCACCGTATCTTTGCTCGATTTGATTTTGTTTTTGTCAATTTATACCAAGACCAGGAAGTTGTTATCGATAATCTTTGTAATGCTTGATGCACATATAAATAAAATCATGGAGACAATTGCTGGAACAATTAGATCAGTGACAAGAAAGTTCCATATATTGTGGCTTGTTCTGTCACAACAAAATTTGGTTGGTGGGGTGGGGGTGGTGCACATAAACATGCACCACTCTAATGCAACTTTTTGAGTGTACTGTTGTATTCAAGATAAATCAACATGAAATGTTAAAGCACTAAGAACTGTATAATTAATCATACATTAGAGTTAAGGTATGTTTTAGAGTTATTAATTTACAACTTAGTAACATACAGGTCTTATCATGTAAACCTTTATTGTGTTGATGCAACATTCATGGTCAGTGAGAACTGATGGGTTTGATCATAAACAAAAGCATGTTGATGTACCTGCATTGATTTGCAAAGTTAGTTGTTTACATACAAATTGTTTTTATTAGTAAGTTATTATTGTTTATCCCAATATTCTCCAAGTTTCTCAATTTTTTGCTGAGCCATTTTATAAAAGTGGGAGTTATGGTCTTTTTTACCAATGTTATGCCAAAGTAATGCACTTTTTGAGTGATACCAGATTTTTAAGGTGACAGTGATACAGCATAATCATAACAGACAACCTGAAAGTAATATTTGTGGTCAATAGAGATTTATGTTAATGTTAAAAGATTGGCACACCTTAATTTTACAAATGTATTCATCGATGTAAATGAAAATTGTTACATGGTTTAATACCTGACATGCCTAGTAATGGGTTGTGGCAGTTTCCAATTGTTGAGAAAATGTGATCATACATTAGTAAATGTAACATTTTTTAGTCAAGGTTTTACTAGTATACACATATGTTACCAACTTTAAGTGTTGCTTCACCATATTGTACATTATGCATGAATATTCCTAGATTGATATAAACATGCTATTGCATTGATTATTCATATCACGTTTATGCAGTGTAGTATTCATGTTTGAAGTTTCTAGTTTTCTCCTAATTTAACATTCTTACCCATTATATTAATTCAAGAATCTGCACAATTAAATTGCATTGTGTTATGTAGCCCAATGAAGGTATGCTGTGTTGGCCAAATATGGTCATCTTTGCTTAAAATTCTGAACTGTTTTTATTACCACTCTTGAGGAAATTTTTCTCACTGAGACATTCAGTCATCTTGTGTGCTCAATGTAGAATGTCTGTGAACCATTGGAGGGTAGTGACCTCCAGGAAAGTATTCTTTGAAAACATCTAGCGATTATAGCATGCTATAATTTTGGGCCAATACAGAATACCTTTAATATAATTGTAAATTATGTGCAGCAGCATCAAAGAGGTAGTTGTACATCTTAAGCATAATAGTACCAAAAGATCTAATGGAATAATCCCACACATCAACACAACTAAGTCATAAATTTACACCTATATTGTTTAAAAGTAACCAAATAGTGGGTAAATGTGAGTCTTGCTTAGCAACTCAAATAATGGTAAATTGACACCTAAGTTGTGTTAAAGTAACCAAATAGTGGGTAAATGTAAATCCTGCATAGCAACACAAATATGGGTAAATTCACACCTAAATTGTGTCAAAGTAACCAAATAGTGGGTAAATGTAAATCCTGCATAGCAACACAAATATGGGCAAATTCACACCTAAGTTGTGTTAAAGTAACCAAATAGTGGGTAAATGTAAATCCTGCATAGCAACACAAATATGGGTAAATCGACACCTAAATTGTGTTAAAGTAACCAAATAGTGGGTAAATGTAAATCCTGCATAGCAACACAAATATGGGTAAATTCACACCTAAATTGTGTTAAAGTAACCAAATAGTGGGTAAATGTAAATCCTGCATAGCAACACAAATATGGGTAAATTCACACCTAAATTGTGTTAAAGTAACCAAATAGTGGGTAAATGTAAATCCTGCATAGCAACACAATAAAGGGTAAACTTACAAATAAATTGTGTAAAAGTAACCAAATAGTGGGTAAATGTAAATCCTGCATAGCAACACAATAATGGGTAAATTCACACCTAAATTGTGTAAAAGAAACCAAATAGTGGGTAAATGTAAATCCTGCATAGCGACACAATAAAGGGTAAATGCACATCTAAATGTGGTTATAAATACCCATACTTTGTGTCCACATGCGGGATTTACATTTACCCTATTTTGGGGTAAATAAACCCTTTTAGTTTTTACAGTGTAGTTCAATTTCACCAATCACTGTCCAGGACTATGTGTATTCTCTGCTTTGACAGCTTGGTTCTGATGGTTTTAGTCATCATTATTCGTTTATATTGCAGACACATGCTAGCTAGAGTTTTGTTTATAAACATTACACAATATAGCTTTGGTCAACGCTAAGGGACCAAAGGCAGAATTGGCTTCTTCGTGACACCATAAAAAAATCAAAACAGTTGCAATAACGAAGACCCCTCCATTGAATATGAACCATCGGTAACTAACATTGACCTTCACCACGCACTACAATGATATATTTTTGTATACAAATATAAATGGTTCGTTGTAGTAGAACTGGTTCCCAATTGATCTATGACGGCGCCCTCTTCTTGGCCATTAAAACTATTTCTTCAAGTAGCAGATCATTTGATTAGCTTTTAACTTCAAATAGCAAACATAAAAGAACATAATGATTGCAAGATTCTTTCTTAAAAAAAAATCAGTTTGGGTCTACAAAGAAATATATTGTATATTATACGCCATGTGTTATTATTTACAATAAAAGAAGTGCACATGCCTATATGTAAATACAACATTATTAATCTGGTTTGTGTTTCATCTGAAGGTCAACCAGCTTGTTTCTATACACTTGTTTTCCGGTATTTATGCATTGCATTTACTACAAGTAAACATGGATTATTCCATCTTGTAACCAACTTAAAAACAATTTGCAATTTTTCACTACACTCTTATATTCTTTTTCCTTCTGCTTATACAGATGATCGGACAACTATTTTTAATCTTCTTAATTTTATAATTGTTACAATTCCTCTACTTACGTAGTTTCCGTTTTTATATGTATATTAGCTAAATTAAATAAAACAAAACCTGTTAGCAAACTGCTTATCCATTAAAGAGCCCGTGTATAAGATAATGTTTACAAGTAAGTGGGCCTGACGTTTCAATCCTACGGCAGCATCAGTCTCTGAAGAAAATCCTGCTAGGATCGAAACGTCAACTCGCAAGGTTACTATAATAATGACTTTTGGTTGTGAGCTCATCCTCCCCACCTCCACCCCATAAAGTGTGTAACGCATCAATAACAACGGTTAACCATTGGTTTCATTCTTGGTTCTTAATTATTAGGTTACGGAACATGGATTCGAATAACCGACGACTAATCGATAACCACAATCACTACGCGAAGGCCTTCGACGTTTTTTGCAAGTATTCTTCAAAACATGAAATCCTATCGAAATGGGCAGAAGAGGTATTTCCCAAGGTCGTGGTGGAAAAATTAAGCAAAGGTCTCGTAGAAGGTGGAACCAAACTAAGAACTCTTGGTATTGGATCTGCGTCAGGTAAGTTGTGTTAAAATGCTGGTGGACACGTGGAGCACTGTAATTCCCGACACAGACGGGTGCCGATTAGATGAGGGCAGAAGAAGGGGGACGAGGGAGGAGGGGACAGGGAAGGGAGGCAAGAGAGAAGATACCATGCACCTCACCATTAGTGAAGATGTCACACACTGTCCTGCATTGCATGTATAAAGTTTGATTTAACCCCTTACAACCCTCTGATGTTATAACCAATTACCAAACGAAGGTTCTGTGGGATTCTGTGGGAAGGGGCAAACAGAGGGCGACCGGGGGTACAGATATCGAGGGGCAGCAGGGGCATGAAAGTTTGCCTTAAGGGGGAAAACTACAAAATTACATCAAAAATTACAAACAAATAGATCCTTCGTGTACTATATCTTTTTAACTCATGAGAATCGTCAACTTGAGGCTAAGATTGCTATTACTCAAATTTCATAGATGATGTTACTAAATTGTTCATTAACATGTAACAGCTAATATTTATAAAATCGTTTCTCTGTCTTTTGTTTGTTTCTCTCTTTGTTTCCGGGTTTTTGCTCCTCAGGGTTTATGGATTGTAAACTCATTTCATGCATATTGAGAAAGTTTCCTGACGTTTGCAGCACTATTGTTGAACCCATGCTATCGTACATTGATAGGTTCAAAGAGAATGCAGCGGAGGAGAGTTTGCTCTCAGTGGAATGGGACTGGAACCAAACGACGTGGCAACAGTATTACGATGATCTTACACTCACGGATATCCCAAGCACCAAGTTTCATTTTGTGTCCAGCATCCACTCGCTGTATTATATTCCAAATCTGGAAAAGACCATCAAAGAGTTTCTGGCCTGCTTAGAGGATGGTGGTATTCTCCTTTTGATATTGACTGCGGGTAATGCTATATATGTCTCTCTCCTATAGGCTTAACCACAGATGTGGTTACGAAGATATATGAAACCCTCTCCATGTGTATTGGTCAAGAGATTACTCGTCATTATGTAATGTTAAGCGTTAAAATTACTTTAATATCATGATAATGTCATGTTGTTATTGACTTTATATAGAAATTAAGTGATGACAGGCAATCGTGGACAATAATATGCATTGTAGGTCATAATGCTCTATAGGACTATGCAGTAAAGGAATAATACAAACATATGATTAACGTGGAAACGATTATATCACACAGAAGTATAACGCTACATTAAGTAACATAGAGTCATATATTTTCGAGTTACCATCCTGAAAAATTTCGTCATTTTTCGGGAATGGAGGGTGAGAACCAGAGCCGGATGATTTAGTTTGTATAGAGGAGGGAGTGGGAATGTCGGGACCCTTTCAGCATAATCTATTACATTAAAGTAATAAAACGGCATATACCAATAATAGTAAGAGATAGATAAATTTCACAACTTGACCCCTTGGATCACCTCACATTCATATTTAACTTTAATCTGCTGGGCATAACAATAGTGTGTTAACAATGTTGAGCTTTGTATGTATACTCCGGGCAGTGTTTGGTATCTTTTACACTATTATATCTAAAAGTCGCCTTAACACATCTCAGGTGTTCAGACTATATACGTTGAGGTTGTAGTAGTGCATATCGTGTACGATAAATATCATACAATAGTGTTAATGATTGTCGAGAGTCGCAGAATAGCATTCGATTTTAGGGGGGAACCCTATAACACTAAGCCATTAACGCCCTCACTTTTCCGTCTAGCGTCACTTTAATGTTTTGAAATTACTTGTGCTTTGTTGATTTAAATGTTTTTCAAGAGTGAATATTGATATTTATTATTTTTCATCCTTGTATATTGCTGAAATCTTGGACATCACAGTTGGACGCTGTTAGAACATGTAATGTAGTGGAACATGTATATGAGAATAACGTTAATCTTCGCAGTTTGCGGTTTTGTAAATGATTTTTATGTTAACCATTGTGCTATGTTCTGCTATGAATACAACATAAATCAGAAACAATAGTCACAATGTACCACACATTTTTCCGGCGTGAAATGGGCTCCCTTACATAATTTACCCCACTAGCGAGATTTCCTAAAAACAAAATAGTGCCCTGACCTTGACTCGTTACATCCACAGTTATTTTTCATTCTTGTTTTGTTAATTATGTATTGATTTTTAATTAATTTGATTTTAATTCTTTTCATTGGCTATTGCAGAATTTTCTGATGTCCGGGGGTTTCTGAAGCGGTTCCAGTTGCTCGATGCAAACTTCTTTAACCAGAAGAACGCCGAAGACATCAAACAGGTATTGAAGACACTCAGCATTCCCTTTGAGACCACCAGGGTTGAATCGTTCGTTGATGTTACGCCATGCTTCGATAGCAACAATAAAGACGGCCAAATGTTGTTTGATTTCATCATGCAAGAGGTACATTTTCATTTCAACAAATCTCCAAATGTAATTGAAGATATTCTAAAACGTCTGAGTGAACCAGATTTGTCTTTGACAGTGGATGGAAAAACAATGCTAAGAAATGATTGGGAGGCGATCGTAATTCAAAAGAAACAAGAAATCTGATAACTGATATCAAAAGATGATGATACATTATGAGTCACTGCGTCCTACACAGTTTCAATATATGTGTTGTTAACATTTGGTTATAGGTTTTGCACGCATGTCTCAATTACCTGGAAGTTCTTGTCAGTCACTAATCAATGGTCCGTGACAATGGTATGAAATTAACCCCTCCCCATCCCCTTAATAGCATGTAAGAGATGAGCTTGTTCTTATCCACAATATTTGGTAAAATAATAGCTTTTATGAGTCTAAATTTTGTATGTGACGGTAGTATAGGTAAGGTCACCATAAACAAATAACAAGGATGTTGTGGAAAATGATCACCTCTAATTTGTTGTCAGATTAATTAAATGTGTACAAACCGACGTTACTCGTTACAAGCATATCTTGATGATGGCAGGAGAATCTAACGGTTGACACAAATATATAGTTGCTCACTTTAACTGATTCTTATAATAAAAGTAAAACTGTTTGACTACAATTCTATATGTGAATTTATCTGTGCTGGTTCGAATTAATAGTGACCATATCATTAAGAAGTCAATGCATCATAGGTTTACGTGTGGATTATACTTAAACTTGGGACGTTGTAAGCATACGAATTCTCTTTTTATTAAAGTTGCCAGCCGTCCGAATATGATCCGTATATAAAAGTGTGCATTCATACACGCAAACATACAAACAGCCAACCAATTTATAGATGTGTATAAAAATGTGCACATTGGTATTAAGGTAAAACCTATATAATTGACATCGTTAAATAAGAAACTCAGTTGGTTTCCCCAAATCATTTAAGCATGCATGGTTCATGACTATCAGCCCATGTTACCTTGTATCTACTCGATTCGTTAAACTCTCCTCCATTTTGATAGCCTCCCTGGGATTGACTTGCAAAATTAAATAATTAATATAAAATTGATATTGTAGTGATTTCACGGTGGTGAGAAAGTAGATTTTCTCACACAAATTTGTTTACAACCATTGTATTATTAGATGCCAGTAATTTAGAGAGCCTTATGTAGTCTTTATAGTTATACTCCTGAGAATCTTTAAGTGTGATTTGAAAAACAAATGCGTCATACGTATTGGTGTCATCTGTGTGGCTCATCTTGATTTAAAAGCCTGTGGAAAGTTTAATGTATGCTTTTATCTTATTCCTTGTCCCATGAAAGTTTTACTTCATGCATGTTCTTATCTCGTTCTTTGTAAAAGGGTGCGAAGGCTGCTGGGTTAGTTTAAGATTGGTGGTCAGTACCTGAGTTGTGTTTAAATGGGGATGTAGTCATTGGGTTTGAGTTACTTGTGAATTGCTACTTGTTACTTGTTTGTTGTTAGTTGCTCAGTTGTTTAGTTGCTATTGTTAGTTGATAGTTGTCAGTTGTAAGTTGTCAGCTGTTGATTATTTTTCAGTCAGTTTTAGTTAGCTTGTTGTTATTTAGTCTTTTAAGTAAGTGTTTTGCATTAATAAATATAAACCAACTTTGATAGCTGTGTTTCTTGATTTATTTTGGAGCTACTATGTTAATCTTTGTACATTAAACAGTTCCGGTAAAAGTTCCAGTCGTTTCGTCTGTAACATTCGAAATATTATTGTTCTCGTTCGGGTATGTACTCCCTGTAACAGTGATGATAACGACCCAAGTAATAAATATAAAACGACTGACCAGACAAGCCAACGCATTCGCAATTCAGAGCAGCTTTACTCCACCTGTTGAGGCGGGATGCCAGGAATCTCGCCAGACCAGAGGTGCCACCGTCGGTGGACCTTGTTGATGTAACATCTGGAAGTACATCAGTTCTTGCTAAAGCGAGATCCTGAATAACAGCGCTCTAGGCAGATCTGTATGATTTCCCGACTTTTCAATCTTAAATGGATTTAGGCAAAACGAGGAAGTCGCCACAGACTGACAGAGAGACAACGTGCCTTTTATCGCTTTACAAATTGTCTACTGAAATCTTGGAGATATAACAAGCTATATCAAAGCTCTCATGTGGTCTCATTATTAGCAGAGTGACGAAAATGATATCCATACATGAGTAAACACGATAATTCGGTCCTGTGCTGTAAATGTGGAAGTCATGTAATTAATACCAACATACAATTCAGGTATAGGCTAATAGTTAGCATTATATCGAGTCCCTACATGGAAAGAGTTAGATACAACGATCCCACGAGGTCTTATGCGTTCATATGCAGTGGTGGAGCAAAGGTGGGTGAGGCAAGAGGGCCAATCAAGATGATTTGAATCCTCTGCCCAGCCACCCCACCCCACCCTCCCATTCGGCTGCTGAAAACAAAACTTAAACGAGTCTCACGTACGTATAAATTGACTTTATTTGGATAAATGTTAACTAACAGAAATACTAAACCTTCATAGTTTTCGCTTCCTATAACATTACAATTGGATTGTAATCTCTAGAAGGTATTTCTGTGCTGTAGAAAGCACTTCACCGTCAGGGCCTGGAATACCTTCCACAGAAATAGAATTCCTCTTTCTGACATGTGTTTTTGTGCTGTAGAGACAAGGGCTAAAAGTGCCGCAGGGCCCTCATTGCTCACCTAGCAAATAACATGTCAGGGTACATCTGTTATTATAACGCAAGGAGCCGGTTATTTTTCGAAACGTTGCTCAGCTACTCACTGCAACTCGGGCCGCGAAATCGATCAACATCACATTTTAAATAGGGTGAGTTTTTAATTTCATGTAAAAAGTAAATTTGGTTTACCGATTACGCCGTGTGGGATAGGGTGGGAATATGGCGTGTTCTTAAGTTTCCAGTGATATGCATTTAATACAGCTTCGTTTTGCACTCCCAAGAGTTTGTCCTCACCCCGTCCCATAGAAGAAAATGGTTCGATTGACCCCACTTGCCTCCCCTCAAGTATTTCTGGTGCCGCCACTGTCCATATGTAGATAGGTTGATGCTTGTCTGAGACCCCTATTTCACACTTTATTTATTAATGCCTGACCGGTGCTGTGGCCGAGTGCTTAAAGGAGGTGGTATTTGAAGCAATGAGGCTTAGCAATCGTTGCTTCATACGTGAGAGAAGCTCACAGTCTCCTCAACCCTAAGGATTATTATTGAGTTATTAACAGATAATGATTAAATGCGAAAGGTTTTAGATTTCTTTTAATCTTGGTTTCAAACCGCTGAGTTTTATTCCTAATCTCGTCATTCCTTTCATGTTTGCTGCACTCTAATAATTACGGCTGGTAAATATTGCAAGAATTTACAACACAAACTGCATCTTTAAGTGGGATCCTTTTATGTTATTGGCTGTCATAATCTTCATTAACATCGCAGAAATGTGGTCTGATGGACATTTCATTCCAGTTTTTAGACGATGAAACGCCTGGTATTGGACTGACCGATGTGGCACTTTAGTGAGTGGCCGAGTTTTTAACCTGCTGGCTTCAAATGATCTAACCAGGGAGTTGTTATGGAACAACTCCCTTATATAACTGACCGCATATTATTTTACACAACGGTTCAACGTAGAAAACAGCACTGTGTAAACAACATATGTCTTTCGTTTCCATAAGAATTTGAATTTATTACATAGAGGCTAACTTCGTGAAATGTTAACGGAATGTTTGACTAGAGAGATTGCATTAAATGATCAACGATACAAGGCAGAGAAAGTATGTTGTAACCTTCACGGTGTTTATGTATTGGTTTGTACGTCAATGGGGGGCTGTTGACGTACGAACCACAAGAATATTTCTCTGCCAAGGGTAATTTACCACGAAGGTTAAGAAAGCGAGTCTTTTTCATAGGCCCAAAACACTAATGTTGAGTTTTGCGTTTATCAGTCTTATATTCAAAAATTTTCAGAGAATTATCAGGCAATTTTCAGGTAAATTTCAAGTCAATTCCAGAGTCCAGTTCCATCGTGTACACATCTTCATTACAAAATGCCCAAAAAATCATCTAAATTGAAGTGAATCATAACTACTTATAATTTAACTGCATTCTAACTTTGAGGGTGGGCAATTGGTTTCCTTTAACAGAAATATTGTCAAATGAAATCACAAGTTTGGTCGTTGAACATTGATTGCTGATGACGAAGTATGTAATACTGCAGTTGTCCCGCACTGACTGGCCTGCCTTTTCTCTTTAATATGCATGTATGTTGGGAGCACCTGTGCGTGACATATATAGTACTGACTTTTACCATGCATCATGCTTTACTAATTAACTCACCTGGTTAAAGTACTTCTGTGATATCCTATTTGCATCATGCTTTACTAAACTCACCTGGTTAAAGTACTCCTGTGATATCCTGTTCGCCCAGGCCACACATAGGTCAACAGGCCGTGTTGGGTTTGCTACATCAGAACACTTTATCAGCATGCGTCTAATTAATGCTCGGTTCTCTGGAGTCGTGAGAGACGCCGCATCAGGCGTACTTTGACCGCTTTGCTGTGGGTTATAAAGTCGTCAAGAATATGAGACTGATGGATAGATTTTAAAATTACAACAGATTACAAATATCTTCAGTCTATATGATCACTATTCACTTAATATTTCAGAAATTTGTTATTCCGTTGTTAGAAAGGTCAAGCTTACTTCTAAGACTTAGCTTTTTGTCTAAATACTGCTACTGACACAGTCATTTACAAGTCTCTACCTCCTTGTGTAATTCTTGTTCAGAGTTTGTCCAGAATCTGATATGCTTTTGCATATGTATGTACTGTATATATGTTTTAAAATCCTCCTGCAAGCAGGAACTCGCGAAGAAACCTCATTGGCTTATCAAAGCCGGAAGCTGACCGAAATCTGTCTCTTAGATTCATCTTTAACGTCCATGATAATGAATTGTCAATTGTCAACAACTCTGTAACTGGACGACATACATTAGTCTTGGAGTGACTTAATTGAACCGGGGACCTTATGATTGGAAGGCACCGGCGTTAACCACTGAGCTAACACTCGCCTATAGGCACTGTAAAAGTGTTGTAGAGAAGTGTTGACATTTCTTTTCAAGGGATTCAAACTTTCAGACAAAGTAAACTTATTTTCTCAAAGCCTGACAATCTACGACATACCACACGACAAGCAGACTTTAGTGGTTCCTTAATAAATGTTATAAAAATGATCATTTAATAAACATTGCACACAAGATGGACAATGTCAAGCGTTGACCGTCGTTGGAGACGACATTTCTCACATCGACACAGACTGCCATATCAAGCAATCAGCTTATCCAAGGGTTTACTTTTGGAGGTAATCTTGTTTACTCAAGGCTTTCAGACTTTGACCACGTACTGCTCACCTTTGACCTTCAGAGAAAACAATAGTTTTCTTGTACTGACTATAATGGTGGATCTAAACATCCAGTACAAAGTTCACCCAAGCTTTATACATTTGACTTTGCCTTGGGACCTCAACTGTCCTGAAATGACCTATGACTTGTTTGAAAAACAACAGGGTACTTTTACACATTAAGATGTATCCATGTATAACAAGTATAAAATTATACCATATAATTTCTGAGTTATCTGCTCTAGAAGACAATGTACTATACACTGACAAATATTCACACAGACACCAGGAGTTATCGGCTCTAGAAGACAATGTACCATACACTGACAAACACTCACACAGACACCGGGAGTTATCTGCTCTAGAAGACAATGGACTATTCACTGACAAACACTCACACAGACACCAGGAGTTATCTGCTCTAGAAGACAATGTACTATACACTGACAAATAATCACACAGACACCAGGAGTTATCGGCTCTAGAAGACAATGTACCATACACTGACAAACACTCACACAGACACCGGGAGTTATCTGCTCTAGAAGACAATGGACTATTCACTGACAAACACTCACACAGACACCAGGAGTTATCTGCTCTAGAAGACAATGTACTATACACTGACAAACACTCACACAGACACCAGGAGTTATCGGCTCTAGAAGACAATGTACTATACGCTGACAAACACTCACACAGACACCAGGAGTTATCGGCTCTAGAAGACAATGTACTATACACTGACAAACATTCACACAGACACCAGGAGTTATCAGCTCTATAAGACAATGTACTATACACTGACAAACACTCACACAGACACCAGGAGTTATCGGCTCTAGAAGACAATGTACTATACACTGACAAACACTCACACAGACACCAGGAGTTATCTGCTCTAGAAGACAATGTACTATACACTGACAAACATTCACACAGACACCAGGAGTTATCAGCTCTATAAGACAATGTACTATACACTGACAAACACTCACACAGACACCAGGAGTTATCGGCTCTAGAAGACAATGTACTATACACTGACAAACACTCACACAGACACCAGGAGTTATCGGCTCTAGAAGACAATGTACTATACACTGACAAACACTCACACAGACACCAGGAGTTATCGGCTCTAGAAGACAATGTACTATACACTGACAAACATTCACACAGACACCAGGAGTTATCGGCTCTATAAGACAATGTACTATACACTGACAAACACTCACACAGACACCAGGAGTTATCGGCTCTAGAAGACAATGTACTATACACTGACAAACACTCACACAGACACCAGGAGTTATCGGCTCTAGAAGACAATGTACTATACACTGACAAACACTCACACAGACACCAGGAGTTATCGGCTCTAGAAGACAATGTACTATACGCTGACAAACACTCACACAGACACCAGGAGTTATCGGCTCTAGAAGACAATGTACTATACACTGACAAACACTCACACAGACACCAGGAGTTATCGGCTCTAGAAGACAATGTATTGTACACTGACAAACACACACACAGACATACATACGCACCTGGTATATGGGGACCGGCATTTTCGTCCCGAGTGGTTCACAGGAGTGGGGACCAGTAAAAAACTTATCTACATTTCCGGGACCACTAGAGACACACCTACATTAACAAGACCACACAAACTCACCTACATTCTCAAGACCACACAAATACACCTACATCTGCAAGACCAATAGCACACCTACATTAACAATATCAATAAAACATATCAACATATATCTTACCAGAGATTTCAAATTACAGTAAACTTACAATAAACTTATTTTCTGGGACCACAAGCATAACCACTTTTAGATGACCAGAGATATAAGAATTCTTCAAGTTCATGACAGCTAAGAAACCTATATTTACAATATTGGACAAATATCTCTAAGTTTTCAAGACTATGGAGATCAACAGAATCTCAACACTATGCACAATGCAATTATAAACATGCATACTTTCCTTTTTCAAGTTCATACAATAAGTTCTTATCAATGTCAATTTACAGAAAGATATGTCAAATGTATCTCTGAACTACCTATCCTCTTTTAACCTGAAGTTGATCAACTAAATAGCACGTATTTCAATTTATGTGCACAGATCACTATTTTATAATCACTGTACTCTACAGAATTTACTGGAGTCCCCTGTAGACTTCTTGTTTTATTGTGCAAAATGAATTCCATTGCACCAGAGACATCTTGACATTAAGCATAGCTATATGGAAAACATCATATTTTTTAATGAAGTTGCTTTCTTCCATATTCAGGACCTTGTGAACATGTTTCCACAAGGGTAAAGATGATTTTCAATCAATAATAAACTGCAAATATTGCATTAAGTAGGATATATCATGCTCTTTATGAAGGTTGTGCAAACATGTTAATGTGAGCCTATAGTACTTTCTAACAAATTTAAGCAGACTTATCGCTGACTGGTTGCCTATTTCCTTCGTTTAAGTCTGAATTGTGAAAACCAGGATGTGACTATGAAAGTTGGGGCCAAACTGACAAACTGACACTATCCAATCAGTCACCGTCAATGAAGTAAAGGAGCCCCAACCCCCTACACACACCCACTCATTAAACAATTCTGGCTGAGCCACTGCCCCAGGGTTCCTACACCTAAATATTTTGTGGAGCATGTTCTCCCACCTCCAAGACACACGCACACGCACCCATACACCAACCAATTCGCAATCACCCTGTCCGAAAATCTCCTTCGCTCCTACTTAGCATGAACAGTCCTGCATGATAGCATAAATAATAAAAGATGACTAGTATAGGAAATTAAGTAGAAGTTAAGTAGACAAGTAAATACGTTTTCAGATTGGAAGCGTAAACAAAAATAGAGAGCTAGTGCCGGCCAGAGGAAGGGAAAAGCTGACTTCACGGGTGGTGGGGGTGGTATGTCCCGACCCTGGCAATACCACCCTTCCAGGAGTATATAGAGAAGAGTGGGTGCAGGAGCAACTTTATTTGATGGTGTCTCCCAACACCCGCCCTCACCATTCTCCCAGCTCCTGTGTACGTAACTGCTTATAACACCTGATAGGTGCATGCTGAACGCAAACGACTCACCGGAAGATAATTATATTAGTTAAAACCCCACCGAATTTATGTTGTAATGGCCATTTTGCCTTTGTGACCTGATTAAATAAAAAAAGAGATTTGAATATTTGGTCAATTTTACATCGAAATGAATAGAAGCATAAAGTTATAGCCTTTCAAAAGATTATCTCTGTATTCTTAACGGTTACGGTGGAGTTTAAAATCCCCTAAACTGAGAGAAATAGGCAGATCTTATCTTGTTAATAATAATACTTTATTTGAAGGTGGAACCTATGTTATGACCATAACTTATCCATTGATGTATATACAACATCACGTGACACCTAGATTTGTATTTTTCTCGAAAAAAATTCGAAAGGAACAACATCACTTTACCATAGATTTGTATGTTAAGAGAGGTTATCAAATGTCACGTCTGCACACACATGCACGCACACAAATACTATAATAATGATTTGGGAATTTATCTCTAGAATGCAGGAAATCGGTCTTATCATTTTTTCTTCAAAAAACGCACAGACGGAGAAGGAAATACAACAACCAAACCCTTCCCCATCATCTGCTCCGATAGGCGTGATGAATCGGAGTTTCGATCATGCACAGAAAAGACACAATTCGATATTGAAGTCCATACAGTCCCGTCCACCCGTATTTATCCCCCACCCCCCCCCCCCCCCCCGGAAGGTTGACTTTTCAAATATACATGGCTGGGGTGGGGGTTGTAAACATATATACAGTCACACTATATTGGTAAAGAAAAGACTCCGTGTAAAGTTGTAGTATAGTTGTTGTGTAATTAATATTATGCGTACTTGTCAAATCGTCACGTGGTTTAATAATTTGAATCTAAAATAAATATTTCATATCGTAACAGTTGCTGGTGCATAGCAACACCACCAGCAACTGTCGCTAAGCAAATAATAGTGCATACTATTTATTGATACCTTCTTGCATTTTATTTAAACAATATTAGTCATTATATACTCATCAAATATTATAACTTAATCGAATATTTAGAAAAGGTTAAAACTTTTATAATGAGTTAGAGATACCCGCACGTGTGTGTGTTCATTAGGATTTGTACCGTAAGGAAAGACAAACAGCTTTCTGCATTTTGACTGTTTAATCATTTGGAATGGTAAACGTCTTACTGTAATACACCATTTTTTATATACTCTAATTTTTTACAGTTACAGGGACTGTACAATGACAGGTAAGAATTTTTATTTTGTTATATTTTATTTGACCTGCTTAACGAATACCGCTAACAGATGTTTAAAATATTTAACTTCCTCTATATTAAATACGATAGCAAATAATAAAGTAATATACATATCGTATATATAATAATATAACAGTATAGCTTAACTTACTAAAAAGACGCTCAAAGCATATACAAATGTGTACATTCATTTTACCGACATCGCCATCTTTAACAACATCGTCATCTGTATCGTCATCGTCATCGCCATCGCTGTTCTGCTACTGCCAAACGTTATTTTCATCACATGATTTTTGGCGTTCCTTGCCATAATAGATGAAACCTGGAACTCAGGATTGGAAGTAGCAATGTATGAATATCGAAGACTGTAGCCCACATTAATTAACAAGTTGCTTCGTTGGGTGATCGCTACCCATATAGTTTTACGTGGTGGGGCTGATCCCTATGCATTTTTCATAGTGTGGTTGATCCCTACCCATAATGTTACATCATGTATGTGCGATCCCTATACCCGTAGTGTTACATAGTGTGGTTGATCCCTACCCATAGTGTTACATCATGTGGTTGATTCGTACCCATAATGTTACATCATGTATGTGCGATCCCTATACCCGTAGTGTTACATAGTGTGGTTGATACTTACCCATTGCGTAGGCGCAACGGAAAAACCTTGATTTTTAAATAGGTCTTATAGTTGTGACGTATCTAGCGGTGTCCGTGAGGGTAAAATATATTGATAACTTGTCGCATGAGAGTTGAGGCCCATTGTAAATCTTCTTAAAATGGTTAACCATTCCCGTGAAAAGTGCCTAAAATGACCCTAAAGAAGAGGCTTTCCTTTTTCTTTTCTTGTTTGGAACGTCAATAGAATCATATACAAAAGCCTCGTAAACTGGTCAGCATTAGTGCACATTTGCTGGATACTTGTAGTCAGCAAAGGTCGAACTTGAAAGTTTTGACTGCAGGGTAACATTTAAAATTGTTTGCTTTATTTTATTTCATTTTCATAATATTTTGCAACCATATCATTTTGTTTGAGTCGATATTCGACACGGTTGGTGCTACCATCCGTCGCAGCTCGAAAGACTTCTCTATTTTGGAAAATATTGACCTTTGAAAATTGTGTGTGGGTAGAGGGCGGATGTGAGGGTGCTGTTGTTGTTCTTCTGTTGTTTGTTGTTTGTTGTGTTATTGTTTGCTATGTATGCTTATCTTATCGTATAACCAAACCTGTCCTATTATCAGGGGTGTTAAAATCGAATATATAACCAACGCATAAAACCAATTAGCAAATAAAAAAAAAAAATAAAAACGTGTACCCTTAGTCTCCAGGAAAGTACGGAAGCTTGTACATAACTGTGTCATAGAAGAGAAAACATTTTTCACCTGAGCATATATCGCTAACTTCTCGTAAATAATTGAGATTGATTGCCTGGAAATTGTTCGGCGGGAAACTTATCGTTCGAGGTCTCTGAGACCAGTGTTGAGTTGCTATAACAACTCCCAGCTGGCTGAGACACTTCCAGGCAATCAATCCCTATCCGTATCTGGACTGGTCCGTAGCCGGCCAAATTCACAAAGTCATGGTCGCACTGAGTAAACCGAAAGGGGTAGAGGTCACGAAGTGTTGTGGTCGCTTGTGATTGTCGGTTGCT